>NC_090389.1:37343828-37493298 GCF_036365525.1 Heterodontus francisci
CGGCTCACCACCACCTTCTCCAGGGTAATTAGGGATGGGCAATAAATGCTGTCCTAACCAGCAGCGTCTACATCTCATGAACGAATAAAAAAAAATGCAAGTCTCCTGCTCGAATTCTGTGTCACTGAACCATATTTATTTTCTTCCCAATTAAATCAGTGTGCCTTTAAGACAGAGAGGGAGAAGCGTCTGGATTTCTGAGGCACAGTGTGCCAGCTGCACTTGTTACCTCGAAGACAGCAGGAGGGTGATCACATGGTATCGTGTTTCGATTTGACTGTGTAAAACTTGCAAAAACTGGTCAGAAGCAGACTCCAGCAAGGTTGTCTATTTTCTCTCAGCGGAAATTCTACAAGCAGCTACAGGCTAAGTTAATTGCCTAAGGAGACCATTTGTATTGCTGAAGGTAGCAAAACTCTTTTTTTTCTTTATCCCCAAGCCAGGAAGTATTTGCTTCAAGATTGAATCGCTCTTGACGGATTTTATTTTCTGGAATTTGCCAGTGGTCTTGATGCCTGCTGCAGTGTTTGAATGCCGATTGACTAAGACTATTTCATCAAATCCACGTGGAGACTTCGAGTGGCATTTGATGATCTTCACATGAGAATACCTCACCCATCAGGAACGTAACCCACAAAGACCTATTTATTTATTAAGAAACAGATAATTTTTTAAAACACTTTTAAAACCAGATAACTGTTAGTTTTGAAAGTATGTGTGTGAATGGGGGAGTTAGATTAAAATAAGAAGTTCTAAGGTCTTTCGACACAGGTTTATTTTAATAGTGTTTAAGATTTAGTTTTAATAAATAGCTAATTTGTTGTTGTCTAAAGGTAGCTGGTTTGGTAGGTTTTATACTGGGGTTTAGTAGAATGTTTAATTTGGCTGTTTTTTTCCAGTGGGGTGGGAAAACTTCAATAATATGCAGCGACCTGTGGAGTGATGGGACAGAAATGACAGTGCATTGCTCCCGCCTCGGTCGTAACATCTATCAGAATGCCAAAATTGATTATAAGCATCATTACTTGCTTACTGAGAAATAATATCGTTGTTTTTCATAGGATTTGGCTTCCATTTCAAAACAAAATAGAATTCTATCTAGGCAGCAGCCCTAGAATATTCAGTAGTGCCCTCTCTGCCTGCCAGCTTCCCTGTTGCAGCAGTGAAACATCCATGAAATGTTTAGCAAAGACTCAGTTAAAACATTTTGAAAAGAACAGTAATATTTTTGACTTAATATTATCAAGAGCATTTAAAGTGCTTTTTAAGTCAATCACTGTACTGCTGATGAATTGCTTTTGTGTAATTATGAATCCTGTGGCACATTATTCAATTCACATCAAAACAAAGTTGTTTTCGCCAAGAAAATAGAGTTGGAAGAGAATACAAATTCTAACAAAGGCAATTATGCCAAAATTTTAAAATGACATATTTTGGCCTTTTGCAGTCTCTCAGGTTCAATAACCCAGACACAAAAAACAAGCATCATCAGAATGGAAAATATGGCAAAGCAATGGAATGCTTATTTTACCTGTGGAACCTAATAACTATAGCAACATAGTGAAGAATCAGATGAGAAATTGCCTGTCCTCATTGAGAGATGTGGATCTGCATAAATATATGCAATGGGATTTCCCTGGTGCTTCATAATATGTCCACCTGAATTGCACTCGCGGCTCCGGCCACTGTTAGCGACTCGTGATTCCGCTCATCAGTAACTGGGGACAGGATGGAACACTTGAGCTGTCCAGCATTTCATTTGAGTAGGATTATTAAGGCAAGCATCATGTTAACCATCTTTGGCATGTTCCTGCACTTGAGCGGCCAGGCAGATACACAATATCATCAAGGTGCAGGTCAGCTGACAAATATACACAAAGGATTTGATGTATACTTACAATTTCCAAGCACATATTTCCATCAATGCTCAGTAAAGGTAGCATGAATCTGAACTACAAAGCTTACGAAGGCACCAGCTTTGATCCCAGATCAGTGCTGAACTGGCATAACACATGTAAAAAAAATACAGGCCTCACTGTCTAGGGTCACGTTTGGGAATGGGCACTGTAGTGAGACACTGGCGGATGCAAGAAAATCGACGGAATCATACCCTGGTAAATGTGATTCAGGGCTGTATATATCAGGGCACTGAATGTAAAATAAAAGCTGAAAATATTGGAAACACTCAGAAATTAGGCAGCACCTGTGGAGAGAACAGACAAGTTAACACTTCATTTTACACTTGTCATCAGAAATGGAAGATATTAGGAATGAACAGCATCTAAAAAGGTCCCGAACAAAGGGAAATTTAAGCTTATTTCTAGAAACATAGAGGGAAAATTAGAAGATTTTCACAGTGTTATTGCATTACTGCAAATGAGAGCTGAGTCAATCAAGCCATTTAAAAAGGAATTAGGAAAACACCTGAAAAATATTCAAAGGTACAGGGAAAGAGCAGAAAATAGTGTCAAGTAGATAGCTCCTCGGTGGAACTACTACCGTCAGAGGCACAATGGGATGAATGGCCTCATCCTGTGCTGAAATTTCTATGATCCACTATCTGCAATTAGGGAGAAGGGGGAGGGAACTTTTAAAAACAAATCTAGATACTTACACTAACAACCTTCTGGAAAATGATAGAGCAAAGACTGCAACAGTACCTGTTTTATTCTATCATGTCCAGAATTTAGATTGGTGGCTTGAAGACTAATATGACTGATGCAAGGTGAAGTACAATTTAAGTTTGGTTTTCAATTCTTAATCAGATGTGTGCATCCGCTTTGAATTCAATTCAACCAGAGGGGCCTCAGTTTCGTTTTTCAGTTTTTACTTTCAAACAAAGCAGACATCATCTCAAGGTTTTGGGATCATAGAATATTATGTGTTTGTACAGCATGGATTTCAAATACTTGCTGTGAGCATTCTTGGTCTATAATTGGTGTGTTTACTAGGGTATGGCAAAAAATCCCCAGTAGACAGAATCCCCAGTTTGTAGACCAAGAATACTTTGCACAGACGAGAATGAACGACTGATCTAAAGATTCTTCAATAACACTTACATTTACACAGCATCTTAATGTCACAAAATAACCCAAAGCATTTTACGGAGAAGAAACCAGTGTTAGGCAGTAAGAAAGAAGTGACCAAAAATATGATTAGAAAGATAGATTTTGAGGAGGCTTTTCAAAGGAGAAACAACAGGCCAGAAGCTTTACATACCGGCTGACCAAAGAAGAGGACAATTGGACTAAAATGCAGCCAAAGGCTGAGGTGCAGCCCCTTTAAATAGTAAGAGGGGCTGCAGCCTTTGGCACTGCAATTAAATATAAAATAGGTCTTCATCCAGGCTGCAGAATGGATATGCAGTCTAAGCATCTGTAAAGCAGCTGAGCACAACATTTGCAGCTACACCACTGTGCAGCATTCTGCATGCCAAGTCCCCAGTTGTACCAAGGAGGCTCCCTGAATACAGGGCTTTCCAATGGGGATGCTCGCCTCTTCCAGTCCACAAGGTTCTTCATAGATTTGGGCTCCAAAACCCAATGCAAGTTAATCAAATTTGAGGATGATAATTAACCTGGCCTTAGACTACAGTGAGCCGTGAAAAAAAGTTCACACAGAAAAGTGTGAAGTATGGCACATAGGAAGGAAAACTGGAAACACACCTAGACCACAAATGGTGCTGAAATGGCTAAGGAAGTAGAACTAAACCTAAGTGGTTGGGTAGACTCGGTTTTCAACATACCCAATCAATGTACAGCAGCAATCAACAAACCCAAAAGTTTGCTGTGGCTCAGTTAGTAGCACTTTTACTGGTAATTTATGAGGTTGTGGGGTCAAGTCCTACTTCAACACAAAAATCAAGGTTGATACCCCAATGCAGCACTGAGGGAGTGGTGCTGTCTTTCAGATGAAAGGTTAAACTGAGGCCCCACCTGCCCTCTCAAGTGGATAGTAAATAATCCCATAGCACTATTTTGCGGAAGTGCAGGGGGATAGTTATCTCTGGTGCCCTGGCTGAAATTTATCCCTCAATCAAAATCACCAAAACAGATTATCTAGTCATTATCATATTGCTGATGTTGGGAGTTTGCTGTGTGCAAATTGGCTGCTGTGTTTCTGACATTACAACAGAGAGAACACTTCAAAAGTACTTTGTTGGCTGCAAAGTGCTTTGGGATGTCTGGTGGCTGTGAATAGTGCTATATAAATGCAAGTCCCTCCTTCAAAATTCATAGCGCCTTATTAAGATTACAGCTTGAGCACTGATCATTTTAGTTGCTGAGACACAGGGAGAAGTTCAATCATCGGTGGCAGTGTGGAGAAGAGCCATCAGGCGAATCCTAAGGGTCAAAAGTCTGAGTTAAGAGGAAAAACAGGATAAATATATTTTTCGGCCTTGAATGGGGTCATCTGAGAGGTGATCTTATAGAGATATAATAGATAGTTAACAGTACGAGAATAATAAATAAATTGCTAGAGTAGGGTAAAACTAGTAAAACAAAAATTCAAGATTTATACCAGGAAGTACTTCTTCACTTAAAGAAGGATCCATACATGGAATGGACTCCCAGGATAGAGTGAGAAAAAAACTGGCATCATTTAGGAATTAACTGGATTCTGCAAGGTGTTGTTCGGGAGTGGGGTGGGGAGATTAGGGGAAAGAGGAACTGTAAGGTCATTCTGGATAGCTGAATGAAGATAGGTCAAAATGGATTTCCTCATCCATAATTATCATCTTTTTGTTCTTCCCAATTTTCAGTTGGTGAATGCAAGAACTCATTTCCTACATGTCAGACAAGATATGTGAGAACATAAAAATGAATGTCAAAGAAATCCATCCCTGGTTTGCAATAATTCAGTTAAATGTCAATTAATGACAGCAAGTCTATAGTGTCATACGGATCCTTAGGATGGGTAATCTATTTCCGTACAGTTCATAAAATAAGGCAGGTGCTTCCTATAAGGATTGTATGTTAATGTCACAATGAGCTACCCAAGAAAGAGTGTTGTTATGGTCAAGTGAAGAGAGGTTTAAGGGTTTCCCTCTTTTCCCTCTTCTTGTTGGACCACAACAGGTTTAATTCTTTCTTAAAGTGAATGTACTGGCCAATTCAGTAGGTGTTTGATTACTTAATTGGTATGATCATAGCAATTAAGTAATCAGACAGGTTTGCTTGAGTTAACAAAGAGGTTAACTTTATTGTACCTAAACCAAACTAACAACATAAACAATGCACCAACTTTCACACACACACACATACACAGGAGGTTTACACACACAAAAATAGGTTACAGAGCAGGGAAAGGTAGATTGGTTGGGTTAGAGCCCATAAAAAAGGTAAACAGTTGATGGAGTTTGGTGATTCATCTGGCTTCTAGCTGAACTCAGTGGTCCTGGGCTTTTACTTTGAAGAGGTAGATAACTGGGTCGGTTTGTCTCTTTGGAGATAGCGACGCGGGCGAGTTCCTCCAACGGGGTTTCTGATCGTAGCCAGAGTATGTAAAGATGGTCAGTCAACAAGCAGGATTTGAAAGCTTTCAAGCCAGTATGGAGAGAGAGGGAGGGTCCCACACTTTGGGTCTGTTCATGTCAGAGTCCAGTTGCTTTTCCTCTCTTGCTGAGAAGACATCAGCTTAAAACCACAGATGGAGAAGGGCTTGTCACATGACAGCCACTCAGTGATTTAAAACATAGCGGCAATATTTCTCTCTTGCAAAGAAGAACAAGCAGTTCCTTTAAACTTCCTGGGTCTTGGTTCTTGCTGGGGAATTAGCAGATATTTCATCTCCCTCCTCACAAACACTGCAGTGTAGGATACAGTGTTGCAAATTAGGTAGCCAACTTAAGCTATCAGCAAAATCATCCTTTTAGCAGGTCTTTTACAAATGTATTTTCAAAAAATAAATTCATATCTCCAATCATGGATTAAAGAAAATGTTCAGCAAACTGGCACAACAGTGTAAACATTGCTACAATCTTGTACAGGGCTCCCAAGAGAGAAATTGGTTTTCAAAACTTGGAGCACTCAATGGTGTGGTTTGAGTAGGAAGCGAAGGAAACTGACAATTTCTGTTGAATGCCCATCAATCTTGCATGGGTTTGGTGACGGTGCAGCCAAAGCTGTAGGAATAATCTTCCCCCATCCTTGGAAACATGAAGACAGAAACAAATTTTTAAATTTTGCCTCCCCCTAGCTAAAGTAACATTGTGAACATGGCTTTAAAAGGATTCCATAATGATATCACGGGCAATGGAACAGTATACAACAAAAATTTTGCAAAACTAGAAACATGAATACATTTGAAATACAGTTGCACTCCATTATCCTGTGAAAGCAACCAATGGATGACGGACAAAAACAGCAGCTATGCATTCACCAGTTGCAGCTTCACAAGCAATCTGTGCTTGGTACAGTGACACCAATCTTAGGTTCACTATTATACTCATCATTCCAACCACTCTGGAGACCCAACAATAAACCCATCCAAACAGAACACCAAGAATACAGGTTAACATTTTAGAAACAAGAAAATACTGTTGGTAATAAAGAAGGGTCACTGACCCGAAACGTTAACTCTGCTTCTCTTTCCACAGATGCTGCCAGACCTGCTGAGTGGTTCCAGCATTTCTTGTTTTTATTTCAGATTTCCAGCATCCGCAGTATTTTGCTTTTAAATACTGTTGGTATGCAGGTTTATATGTCTGACTATATGCTTGACTGACAAAAAAAGAGAAGTCCATATATTTTTTCAAAATATTTTTAAGACAAATAGCATTGCATTTATTTGAAGTGAGAGTGTTGTTTACATTTAGATGCCAATTCAGATGGCATATTGGCAGCTGCCACCTTTAGAAATTAGTTAGTTAGTTAGTTAGAGAAACAGCACTGAAATGTTGTCCATTTTATGATTGGAACAAATTACATGCACTTGCAGCAAATGGCACATCACATTCCACATTCCAAATGAAATCCTTTCCATTCTACATTTTATGGAGATAGAGGTTTGGCTGTTTTATACCTGAAGCATGATGTTGCACATGAGGAGTCCAGAGCCAGTGTCGCATTCAGATTGGTGGGTGGGGGTGGGGGGGGGGGGGTGAGGAAGTATAATTGGATCAGGCTAGGTAATGTAATTTAGTTCCAAAAATATCATACATTCTCTCCTTAATTGTAATGTTTGGATTTCATGCAACAAACTAAATATCAAATCTAACAGACATTTGGAAAACAGAAGTGAAGCCCGTTTGAGCAGAGGAGGAGTTGGGAAATGCAAAACTGTGTTATAGCACCGCCACTGACCAGAGGTTGTAATTATAATGGGACAATGCTTACATTGGCAGTTTTCATTATAAATGGAATTTATAACTGGAAATTTAACAAGGCAAGTTTTGGAGATAAGAACACAGATATAACATTTTAATAAATCATTCGATATATTTATATAAAAAGCAATTTGAAACATTTTACTACATTAAAGGCACTACATAAATGCAAGTTGCTGTTTATACGGGGCCGGGGCCGGGGGCTTTTGCAAGAGGAGAAGGAGATTAAAATACAGAAGTTCACAAATAGAGGCCAGGTAATTGTCTTAGTTGAAATTTTCTGCACTCAAACATTGCTATTTTAAGCTGACAACCTCTTCTCCCAAATCCTCTGCAAAACACGAACATTCCATAAACAGAAGTAGCAATCCTTAACTGTGCTCACTAAATCCTGCCAAAAAAAAACCTGAACTTTTAAACTTTGGCACTAACAATCTATCAAACCACATTAAGTCGTGGTGGAATGCAGCAATGCACCCGAACACTGCTGCCACTCCCCGGAATCACTGACACAAATATACAATCGCAATATAGTCTGAATAAAATTAATGACAAATGTGCTGCAACCAGCGCAAACAGTATTAGCAAAAATTGTTTCCTTAAAAAAGTATTTAGTTCAGGAAATACTTTCCTTCATTGTCGAGAACAGCGCGGTGTGGACAAATAGATGGAGACAGAAAGATTTGAACCACTTACTGACAAATCTAAAGCACTCTCAGGAAGAAAACCCTTCACTTTGCTTTAAACTCGGATGGATGCCACTCTGAAGCCCAGCGCCTGCCTGCAGTGGGAATTGCCCGGTGCCCTGCATACAGAGCTGGAGCAAGCAGCTTGTTGAACTGCAGAGTCGGAGCGTTTCCTCAGCTCTTACCTGTCGCCCGCTGGCCTTTTGCGCCTTTTTGTAAAGAGACGTGGCTGTTGGTTTAAAATGGGCCGTTGCAGCAAGCGGAAAGTGGTCGGCTGGGGAATAACGAGCCGCCCCTGAACTCCCTGCAAAGCTTCCTCATGGCCTTTTTGCGGCGGTGCTTCAGCAGCCGAGTTGCCCAGCAAAAGATTGAAGAGCAGGCGGCCAACAACCAGACAAGCAGCGAATACAACCAGTTTATAGTGCAGTTTCATTGTGTAGGCTCACAAGATCCGTTCCCTACATCCACGTCATTTGCTATGCACTTTGTTGCCGTAAAGTTCTTCATGCTTCGTCGGAAATTAATTCCAGATTTCACTTTTTTTTTTGTTTTGTCTCCTGTTTCTATTTTATTGGTGCAGCGCGTACAGCGCCCCATTAAACGTAACCAAGTCCTCCCCTTAACACCGTCTGCTTAGCGGAAAGGCAACGCTGTTGGACCCCATCACGTAAAAAGGGGCCAAGTTACATTTTAACCCTCCAAATCTTGTGTCATTTTAGCCAGTTGACAGTAAAAAAAAAGGAGGCGGTAATCTTACATGGTTTCAAGAACATTGCAATTCGAGAATTGCAAATCCTGTTCTGATTTTGCACCTCCTTCCCTCCCATCCCCGCAAATTAAGAAATGGTTGTGTTACTTTGTACTATTCAGCAAGAGAACATTATAGTTTCACGTGTTTTAAAAGGGGGAAAAAACTTCAAGAGCTGGCACAGACTGGCTGTTTATGCTTGAATGATGCAAGATTAGAGTTGCTGGTAGCACTGCATTCACATCTTGTAATTGTGCTTCATAGATAGAAGTATACTTATTAAAGCCACTACTATAAGGAAAATAAATGCTTGATAATATATAAAAGCAAGAGTAAGATTTTTTAACACGCAAAAAGAAAATGCTGTAAATATAGAGGTCCATCTGCATCTGTAAAGTGAAAAGATAGAGTGGTGTTGAGGATGTCAAAATTAGAACTGACAGAAGGAAGCTTGGGGAAAATAATGGGCTGTATTTTGCAGTTGTACTGATGGTGAATCTAACAGCATTCACGATTATACTGTGAAAGAGACAGCAACTTCTGGTGTTCGGACATACACAGTTAAATGCAGAAATCCATAAGTTGCTGTCAGTGATTCCCTGCTCCTCCACAGGGTACACTGTTGAGGTACTCAGATAGAAATCAATTGGAAATCACTGAATTGATGTGAATTTCCACTTTTTATGTTAATATTCTTATGATAAAAACCTTTGAAAAGGTTACACCATGTTGAAGGAGGTGTAATTGGATTTTTAATTACATAATAAGTCATAATTATTGCTGAACAACCCTCTCTGGTCCTGAAAAATGAATTCTATATTTGTGGAATGTCAAATTTTTCTGTTCCATGAAAAAAATCCATAGATTTTTAAAATGATAAAAAAAAAAATTTTTTAAAGTTTGTTAATGAAAGTCAGCTTATACCTTAATTCCATGTATATGTCCCAATCATTATTTAACCTTTTATAAAATTATAAAAGGTGCATGATAAAACCTACCTATCACTTGCTGGTTTGCTGCCTGTGAGAATTCTTCAACGTAATAAAAACAAGAAATGCCGGAAATACTCAGCAGTCTGGCAGCATCTGTGGAGAGAGAAGCAGAGTTAATGTTTCAGGTCAGTGTCCCTTCATCAGAACTGACATATATTAGAAACGTAAAAGGTTTTAAGCAAGTAAAGCGGGGTGGGGCAAGAGATAACAAAAGAGAAAGTGTTGATAGGACAAGGTCACAGAGAATAACCGACCAGAAGGTCATGGAGCAAAGGCAAACAGTATGTTAATGGTGTGGTGAAAAACAAAGCATTAGTACAGAGAGGGTGTGAATTGACTGTAAAGCACAAAGCACTCCAAGCACAAACATTAAAAAAAACAAAAACAGTGGGTAGGCACATTAGCAACAATCTAAACAAACTAAAATATAATAACTAAATAAAAAAGGAAAAAGAAAAAATAACTAAACATAAAAAGTGGGGCCCATCATGCTCTGAAATTATTGAACTCAATGTTCAGTCTGGCAGGCTGTAGCATGCCTAATCAGTAAATGAGGTGCTGTTCCTCGAGCTTGATGTTCATTGGAACACTGCAGCAATCCAAGGACAGAGATGTGAGCATGACAGCAGCATGGGGGGGGTGGGGGGGGGTGGGGTGGCGAGGGGGTGTTGAAATGGCCAGCAACCAGAAGGGCCATGTGGAGTATTTCCAGCATTTCTTGTTTTTATTTCAGATTTCCAGCATCTGCAGTATTTTGCTTTTATTTTAGTGCGAGAATTCTTCAATGTGATTGGCAGCTTTGCTTGTTTAATGACATCACTATTGCTGGACCACAAAATCCAGGCCAGAATCTATTTTCGTTTTGTAACTAGAGAAATTAGCAGCACAGTTATTGCTTTTTTTCCCCCTAACACGTTATAAGACGTAGGATTTGGGTTTGCACCTGAGTTCACCATGAGCCTCCCTTCCTCCCTTTTCTAACTCCTGTGTCCTACTTCCTGTGTAAAGTACAACTTTATGGTTGAGAGGTGTTCTCTGCGTTGTTAGCAGATGCCACTCTGATCCTAAGGAATGCATGTGAATGCTCTGGGTTGGCTCATCATCTGATTTTCATTTTCATTTTCCAAGTAAGTTATGATGGATTAGTTTGAAAACTTTGACCACAAGTTGATCAGACAGAGCCCGCATGGATCATTCTCGAGGCCCTGTGGAAAGAGGATAAGGTGGATCTTGTCAGAAGAAAGAGACAGATTATCCCAGATCTGTCAAACAAGCACCAAAATAGTGACCAGAAGGACCCTTCTCGTCAGATCCTACAAGCACACCCAGGTTCTAGTACCATGGCACAGTCCTCCAGACGGCTCTGTTGGAGAAGTAACCATTGACCAGCTCCTTCCGGAATGTGCATTTGCAACAAAAATCTGGAAAAAGATGTAGTGGTTTTTGTGAAGGGTTATCCCAGGCAGCTTCAGAATGCAGGCCTTCATGTTCAATCTATTGTTTCCAGGGAAACATTCTAACCTCCTCCCAGTACTCAAAGATCCTCACAACTCCAATGCTCCCATTCCCCATGAATCATGCTCCCAAGACATTGTTGGATCTGGTGCTGGGAAATGAGGTGGGCCAAATAGACCAAGATTCTGTGGGGGAGCACTTGGATAAGACTGATCATCGTATCATAAGGTTTAGACTAGTAATTCAGAAAAGCAAGGAACAAAATAAGGTAGAATGTCTAGATTGGAAGAGAGCTAATTTCAACACATTGAGAAGGGATCTAGCCAGGGTAGAACGCAACTAAAGATTGGCAGGAAGAACAATGGGTTATCTTTACAGAAGAGATGCTTCAGGTACAGGCTAGGAACATTCCAACAAGGGTGAAAGGTAGGGGAACCAAAACAGAGCTCCTTGGTTGACGAGGGAGATAGAGATGATGATGAAACAAAAAAGAGGGTATGTGATGCATGTCAGGTGAACTAATCAAGTGAGAACCAGGCCATATACTATAAGTTAAGAGGGGAAGTGAAGAGGAAAATAAGACTGGCAAAGAGAGAATACGAGAATAGAATGTAGGTCAACATAAAAGATCTTCTACAAGCATGTAAATAGTAATAAGAGAAGGAGTGGGGCCTATTAGGGACAGAGAGGGTAATATATGTATAGAGGCGCAGGGCAAGGCTAACATACTTAATGAGTAGCTTGTATCAGTGTTCACTGAGGAAATGGAGGCTAACAAAATATCAGTAGAAGCAGAGAGAGTAGAGACAATGGATAGGATAAAAATTGAGAAGTGGGAGGTACAAAAAAGGCTGGCTACGCTTAGGGTACATAAGCCACCTGGTTTGCATCCCAGGTTGCTAAAGGAAATGGGGATGGAGATAGCAGTAGTGCTTGCCATAATCTTCCAACCTTCCCTAGATATGGAGGAGGTGCTAGAAGATTGGACACTGGCAAATGTGACACCTAATTCAAGAAAGGGTGTAAGGACAGTCCTAGCAACTATGGGCCATTTAGTTTACTATCAATGGTGGCTATGGTTTTAGAAACAATAATCAGGGAAAACATCAACGGACACTTAGAGAAGTTCGAGTTAATTAAGGAGAGCCAGCATAGATTTGTAAAAGGCAGATCATGCTTGACTGATCTAATTGATTTTTTTGATGAAGCAACAGAGAAGATTGATAAAGGGAATGTGGTGGATGTTGTGGAGGGCCAGTGTCCAATTGGATAAAAAATTGGTTTAAGGATAGAAAACAGCGAGTCATGTTAAATGGTTAATTTCCAGACTGGAGGATGGTAGTCAGTGGTGTTCCTCAAGGGCCAGTGTTGGGACCATTGCTTTTTTGCCATATATGAATGACTTGGATCTTGAAATACAGAGCAGAATCTCAAAATTTGCTGATAACACCAAACTTGGAGGTGCAGCAAACAGTGAGGATGATATGAACCGCCTGCAACAGAACATAGATAGGCTAGCAGAATAGGCAGATGGAATTTAATACTGACAAGTGTGAGGTGATGCATTTTTGCAGAAGGAATAGCGAGAGGCAATATATACTTAATGCCACAGTTCTAAAGAGTGTGCACCAACACCCTCCTCCGCCTGGCTGAACTTGTTCTCACATTGAACAACTTCTCCTTCAACTCCATGCATTTCCTTCAAGTAAAAGGTGTCGCTATGGGTACCCGCATGGGTCCTAGTTATGCCTGTCTTTTTGTGGGATATGTCGAGCATTCTTTGTTCCAGTCCTACTCAGGCCCCCTCCCCCAACTCTTTTTCCGGTACATTGATGACTGTATCGGTGCCGTTTCCTGCTCCCGCCCCGAACTAGAAAACTTTATCAACTTTGCTTCCAATTTCCACCCTTCTCTCACCTTTACATGGTCCATCTCTGACACTTCCCTTCCCTTCCTCGACTTCTCTGTCTCCATCTCTGGGGATAGGTTGTCTACCAATATCCATTATAAGCCCACTGACTCCCACAGCTACCTCGACTACACTTCTTCACACCCTACCTCCTGTAAGGACTCCATTCCATTCTCCCAGTTTCTCCGTCTCCGACGCATCTGCTCTGATGATGCTACCTTCCATGACGGTGCTTCTGATATGACCTCCTTTTTCCTCAACCGAGGATTTCCCCCCACTGTGGTTGACAGGGCCCTCAACCGTGTCCGACCCATTCCCCGCACCTCTACCCTCACCCCTTCCCCTCCCTCCCAGAACCGTGACAGGGTTCCCCTTGTCCTCACTTTTCATCCCACCAGCCTCCATATCCAAAGGATCATCCTCCGCCATTTTCGCCACCTCCAGCGTGATGCCACTACCAGTCGCATCTTCCCCTCCCTTCCCCTGTCAGCATTCCGAAGGGATCGTTCCCTCCGCGACACCCTGGTCCACTCCTCCATTACCCCCACCACCTCGTCCCCGTCCCAGGGCACCTTCCCTTGCAATCGCAGGAGGTGTAATACCTGCCCATTTACCTCCTCTCTCCTCACTATCCCAGGCCCCAAACATTCCTTTCAGGTGAAGCAGCGATTTACTTGTACTTCTTTCAATGTAGTATACTGTATTCGCTGCTCACAGTGTGGTCTCCTCTACATTGGGGAGACCAAGCGCAGACTGGGTGACCGCTTTGCGGAACATCTCCGCTCAGTCCGCAAGCAGGACCCTGAGCTTCCGGTTGCTTGCCATTTCAACACTCCCCCCTGCTCTCATGCTCACATCTCTGTCCTGGGATTGCTGCAGTGTTCCAGTGAACATCAACGCAAGCTCGAGGAACAGCATCTCATCTACCGATTAGGCACACTACAGCCTGCCGGACTGAACATTGAGTTCAATAATTTCAGAGCATGACAGCCCCCCACTTTACTTTCATTTTTAGTCATTTTTAGTTATTTTTTCTTCCCTTTTTTTTGCATTCCTTTTTACATTTTTTGCAATCTTTTTTTGCATTTATTTCATTTCATCTTAGTTTGTTCAGTTTGCTTACCCACTGTTTTTTTCAGGTTGTTTTTCTTCAGGTTTGCACTTGCTGATGTTCAATATTCAGTATATTCACACCTATTCTGTACTAATGCTTTGTCTTTCAACACACCATTAACATATTGTTTGCCTTTGCTCCGTGACCTTTTGGTCAGCTATGTGGCCTGGTCCAATCTGCACCTTCTCCTTTGTTATCTCTTGCCCAACCCCCACCTCACTTGTTTATAATCTGTGACTTTTCTAATATTTGTCAGTTCCGAAGAAGGGTTACTGACCCGAAACGTTAACTCTGCTTCTCTTTCCACAGATGCTGCCAGACCTGCTGAGTGAATCCAGCATTTCTTGTTTTTGTTTCAGATTTCCAGCATCCGCAGTATTTTGCTTTTATTTATTATGCAGGAACAGAGGTTCCTGGGATGCATGTGCATCGATCTTTGAAAGTGGCAGGATATATTGAGAGAGTGGGATCTTGGACTTCATAAATAGAGTCATTGAGTGCAAAAGCAGGGAAGTTATACTGAACCTTTATAAAGCTCTGGTTAGGCCCCAACTGGACTATTGCATCCAGTTTTGTCACCACACTTCAGGAAGGATGTGAAGGTCCTTGAGAGGGTGCAGAGAATATTTACTAGAATGGTTGCAGAGATTTTAGTTAGAAGGTTAGGGTGGAAAAGTGTGTTTGTTCTCCTTAGAATAAAGGGGATTGAGGGAGATTTAATAGCAGTGTCCTCGATTATGACAGGCTTCGGTAAGTTAAACAAGGAAAAACTGTTCCCATTACTAAATGGTACAAGGACTAGGGGACACATATTGATGGGAACATGAGGAAGCACTTTTTTTACGCAGCGGGTGGTAATGACCTGGAACTTGCTGCCCACAAGGGTCGTGGAAGTGGAGACAATCGATGACTTCAAGAGGAAGTTGGATGGCCAGCTGTGAGAAATAGACTTGCAGGGCTACGGGGATCGAGCCAAGGAGCGAGACTGACTGCATAAATCCGTGTAGAGCTGGCATGGACTTGATGAGCCGAATGGCCTCCTTCTATGCCGTAAATGACTCTATGACAATCTCCAACATCCTGACCTTCCCATAACTACCAGAGCTTCGGACAGTCTCTTCTGTACTCCCAGAGGCCAACATCATTCCTCAGCGCTACTTTCTCAGGATAGGCACAACTCACTATAAACACAGTATTCCACCCTGACATCATTGCAGTACCCCTCTCTCAGTACTCTCATAGTCCATGATCCTTCTCCTACCTCTCTGACATGCCAGGGGTCTCCTACTCCTTTCACACCTCAGTGGTCCTATTCCCTAAAGACTTCCTGTGTGGTTCTTCCTTCCCAGTACGCTCAAGTTTCTAACCACAGAAATTCCTTCAGAATCACATCTTAATACAGTACCACCCTCCCAGAACTGACACACTGCACAACTTCCATTTGAGCACTGCTTCATTTCAACTCCACTTGTACAACTTCCACATCGCAGAAAACTTATCCCCCGCATTCCCACACCCAATGATACCCTTCCCTAAAGAGCCCAGGCCATTGTGCATTCAGTCTCCAACATCACCCTTCATGCACTACCTAACTACCATTACTACGACACAGATGACTTGCAACTCACCCATGTGCATTCTGGAACATCTTCCTCACCATCTTCCTCTACATCCTGGTTTTGGAAACAATGTAAGTGTTATAATTTGATATGTACTTAAATCAACATATAGATTTATGGCTACCGATTTGTAGTTTCCATATAAATATGAACATAATCATGGGATTTGACCTAAAACTATCACGCACCTTCTGCTATTACTGTATAATAAAAATTCAATGCAGCTTATCAGCAGTTGTGACAATATATTGCAAATTATATGGGATAAAATATTGTATCTTCAAACTCACCAGGAGCAACAAGAGATCCAGTAGTGAGTGATACATTGAAAAACTTGCTGAAAGCATCCAATGTCCATAAATGTAAAATCTACTTCCTGTTATATTTTTCTGTCATACTTTTCTTTCACGTTTAGTTTTTTTAGTTTGTTCTAGGGATGTAAGTGTTGCTGGCAAGGCCAACATTTATTGCCCATCCCTAATTGATGGTGAGCCACCTTCTTGAATTCAACTGAGCGGCTTGCTAGCCATTTCAGAGGGAAGTTAAGAGTCAACTGCATTGTTGTGGGTCTGAAGTCACATAGAGTCATAGAGTTATACAGCACAGAAACAGGCCCTTTGGCCCATCGTGTCCATGCCAGCCATCAAGTACCTATCTATTCTAATCCCATTTTCCAGCACTTGGCCCGTAGCCTTGTATGCTATGGCATTTCAAGTGCTCATCTAAATACATCTTAAGTGTTATGAGAGTTCCTGCCTCTACCACCCCTTCAGGCAGTGTGTTCCAGATTCCAACCACCCTCTGGGTGAAAACATTTTTCCTCAAATCCCCTCTAAACCTCCTGCCCCATACCTTCAATCTATGCCCCCTGTTTATTTACACCTCCGCTGAGGGAAAAAGTTTTTTCCTATCTACCCTATCTATGCCCCTCATAGTTTTGTATACCTCAGTCAGGTCCCCCTTCCACATGTAGGCCAGAACAGGTAAGGACGGCAGATTTCATTCCCTAAAAGACTGCTCCCTAAAAGTGAACCAGACTGGTTTTTAAGACAATCAGTAGTTTCATGGTCATGTTTACTGATAATAAGAGAAATTGAATTTAAATTACCCGGCTGCTGCAGTGGGATTTGAAATCATGTCACTAGCTCATTCATCCAGTCCTCTGGCTAATCCAGTAACATAACCACTATGCTACCATACACATATCTGTATTATTTCTAGCCCTATTTCCTCTACCCACTTCTGATTCGTTCATTTCTCTCACCTACTGGAACTCCAGTGTTAACCCTCCAAGGTCTGTTCCACCTAGCAAGTCAGCACACTGAAATTTTCACTTAACCAACTCCTCCCCCCACCCCCACCCACCTTCCCCCCATCCCCTGGACCTCATGATTACTGTCTCCCAACATCTAGTGAGCAAATACAATGCAAGTACACAAAGCACTTCAATCCACCAACAGCTAGTCCCGGGTAACTGGCTTTTGAAATTAATAAATCTCGACACCTTAGCCCCCAAACAATAAAATAAATAAATTACATGGAACTTTGGCTGCAAAGAACAAATAAAATAAATGAACAATAGAACAGGCAAGCAACAGGTAAATAAATAAGCATCAATAGTTATGAACACAAACAATTCATTTAATATATAACTCAATCAATCGGAATGCCACAAACTATAAATGATCAAGTAAGTAGAATTATCAACAAATACATAGGTTGCGAATAAGTAAATAATTACATATGAATGACTGATTCCAAAAGAAGAACATCACGAGAAGCAACTAAATTATTGTCCTGTCCTCTCCACCTTCTTTCCTTTCCCCTGCTGTACTCTGGTCTCCATAACTCACTCTACTCCACACCTCCTCCTTCACTGCTCTGTCCATGGCCCACATTGTGCACTTTTATCGAACTTGGAATACCCATCAGAATCACAAGTCAGATCCCACACTATCATGGGAGATATAGTAACACAAAAGGGTAGATTTTCCGCTACAGTGATAGTTTACTTTCAAATAACTAGAAACAAATGCAGAGGTCACCAGTAGTGTACTGCTATCTTTTCCATGCTCAATTTATGTAATTCTTCAAAGCGCCAAGTGCAGTTTTAGACATGTGCAGCGAGGTAGCCTAGTGGTGGGAGCAGAAATTTGCAATTTGTGAAACATATAGGAATACTGACACTTAAAGGAAAGTGGCGGAATAAGGGGCAAATTATTACATACTTTGAAAGTGCTGCATAGGCATTTCAGTCTGTTCACAGGCTTTGTGAAGATTGTAAAGGGAGAAGTGCAAGTCATAGGCAAAAATAAAGGGACAGATGTTGACAGAGAACGGGTGCGTTTCCAACATTTACTGTTTCCTTTCAGATTAGATTGTGCAGAAACAAGTGAGTGCTGTAAAGTTGGTTGATTATTGCAAAACCCTCCTCTCTGAATGTAACTAATTGTTAATTAAAGTCCAATCTCATGAATTCTAGTTCAATAAACCAACACTTGCTGGTTGATTATTTGGAGGTTAGTCACTAGTTATATTCTTGGAATAGTATAAACTGTGCTTTAAAGCTGCAGTATTAAGTTCAACTATGTCTCCTTACTTGTCAATTTAATATACTGCACTGTACAATTTATTCTTTTTCAAAGCAAATAGGATTGTCTAATCTACTAATAAATGTGCTGTAAATGATTTTGCTTTCTCACTGCATTTAGTCGGCTGAGATTTCTGGTGGATGGAAGAGCCTGTAAAGCAAATAAACTCTTTTATGAGTGTGATGAAAACCCCACAAGCTAAATGGAAAAATTAATTTCCTTGTGTGGAACTTTGCCTGAGACACTTACTGGAAATTGTTACAAATAACTTTTAAAACAGAACAGCTAGCAGCCAAGATGGCCACGGACATTTGCATGTGAAATAAAAATCAAAGGATTTGACCGGAGACAGACATGATTGACTCAGCCAAGCCAGAACAATGGGGTGCTCTCTGATTCAATTATCTGAGATAGCCTTGTCAATATGTGGTCATCAAAAGCCATTGACACCCATTGACTTTGAAAGAACCAAGCCCCCCTGCACCATCCCCCACCAAGTATGTCTGGGCAGCCTGAGAGGAGAACCTTGAATTTCAGAGGAAATTCCAGATGAACTGCATTCAAACACAAAGAGGTGGTCATGTCATGTGATCGCTTATGCAACTTTGGGAGACTGTGAATTGTGACTCAGAGGGCAGACTGTAACTGGAAGCAAGCAAGGAACATCTCTGACTCCTCTCTCCCTCTCTCCATTGGAGATGCAGAGAAGCCTCAAGCTGCAGTGGGTAAAACCTCAAACCTACAGCCCAGCACAGCCAACAGGATACAAGCAAGTCTACAACCATGCACATGGCCCAGAGAGGACTTCAGGACTACAATTTCAACTAAAGACTCTGAGACTACTTTACTATATTTCAGTTCCATTTATTACAGACTCTACTCCAACCTCCCAACTTTGTTCTTCCCTGTGTAATCTATTTGTGTGCGTGTGTGGTTCTTGTGTGATTGTGGGGCATGGATGCGTAGTGCATTTGTAGTAATTTTTAACTGGTTTAGAGTGATGAGGTTAATAAAGTTACATCTTTCTTGTTTAAACTCAAGAAAACCAGTCTGATTGGTTCATTTGCAATTACATTAGAGGAACAGGAACAAGTGCTCACTGAGGTTGTAAGTTTAAATCACTGTGTTAAAAAAGATAAACACTGTTGGGGTCAAACCAGAGAAGGGACAAAAGGGAAGCCTGAGACCCCTTCCTCACATTTTCGTAACATGAGTTTTGTTTAATTTAGATCAAATACATCCTATGCAATAACTCTTTTTCCTTGGAGTAAGTGCAGTCAGGATGTAATTTCTGAAATGGATGGAGGGGAGAAGACATTCTATTGAAAACCCATTTTACACAGTTTCCATTATTTCCAAAAGTGAGGCAGACATGATAGTTCAGAAGGTGTAGAATAGGCCCAAAAGTTGCAATGAAAGTGAAGCAGAGATATAATAAATTCATTTGTGGGATGAGTGACATCATGGAAGACACATCTTCTTGAAACAGATGACAAAATATTCTGTCAAGGTTGGCAATTGTAAAGATCATTATAATTCCCTCCTCTATTGTCCATTTCAGTGGGACTACCCTTACTTGGTTCTGATTGTAGTCAGAGCATCTGCTGTAATGGCTTCTCTTCCTGTTCTTGCATCAATACCTCAAGATTAACCGAAGGATCTATCCTTGGCCCCTTCTCTTCCTAATCTACATTCTGCTTCTTGGCAACGTTATCCACAGTCATGGGGTCAGCTTCAAAATGTACATGACAACAAACAGCTCCACCACTTGCTCGATCCCTCCACTACCTCTGTGTTGTCAGACTGTTTGCCCAACATCCAGTTCTGGATGAGGTGTAATTTCTTGCTGGTTAAATATGGGAAAATTAAAGCATTCAACTTCAACACCTGCCATAAACTCTGTGCCATCATCACAGTTTCCCTGCCCCTGCCCAGTCATTGAAGCAAACAGTTCACAACCTTGGCATCCTATTCCCCCCGGAGCTGGGTTTTCGACACCATATTTTACTGTCAACTTCCACCCCTGTAACATTGTCTCTCACCACCCATTACCCAGCCATCTCACTCATTCATGCTTTTGTTACCTCCAAACTTGGCTATTTTCATGTTCTCCTGGAGGCCCTCTCATCCTCCGCACTCCATACACTTCATTTCATCCAAAACTCAGCTGCTGTAGCCTAACCCAAGCACAAGCACACAAGAACACAAGAAATAGGAGCAGAGGTAGACCCTATGGCCCATTGAGCCTGCTCCGGCATTCAATATGATCATGGCTGATCTTGGGCTTCAATTTCACTTTCCTGCCTGCTCCCCATATCTCTTGATTCCCTGCGAGACCAAAAATCTATCTATCCCAGCCTTAAATCTATTCAATGATGGAGCATCTGCAACCCTCTGGGGTAGAGAATTCCAAAGATTCACAACCCTTTGAGTGTAGTAATTTCTCCTCATCTCAGTCCTAAATGATTGGGCCCTTATCCTGAGACTGTGTCCCCGTGTTCTAGATTCCCTGAGCAGTGGGACTAATCACTCAGCTTCTACCCTATCAAGCCCTTTCAGAATCTTCTATGTCTCAATTAGATCGCCTCTCATTCTTCTAAACTCCAGAGAATATAGGCCCAATTTACTCAGCCTCTCATCATAGGATAACCCCCTCATCCCAGGGACCAATTTAATAAATCTTCACTGCACTGCCTTCAGTGCAAGTATATCCTTTCTTAAATGTGGAGACCAAAACTGACCACAGTATTCCAGGTGCGATCTCACCAAAGGCCTGTACAATTTTAATCAGACTTCTTTATTCCTGTACTCCAATCCCCTTACAATAAAGGACAACATGCCATTTGCCTTCCTAATAGCCTGCTGCACCTGTATGTTAACTTTGAGTGTAGTAATTTCTCCTCATCTCAGTCCTAAATGATTGGTGAAGGGTCACTGACCCGAAACGTTAACTCTGCTTCTCTTTCCACAGATGCTGCCAGACCTGCTGAGTGAATCCAGCATTTCTTGTTTTTGTTTCAGATTTCCAGCATCCGCAGTATTTTGCTTTTATGTTAACTTTGTGTGTTCCTTGTACGAGTACCCCCAAGTCTCTCTGAACATCAATAATTACCAGTTTCACAGCTTTTAAAAAATATTCTGCTTTTCTATTTTTATAACCAAAGTGAACAACTTCACTTACATCTTTAAATAGTAGGTGTGGCTATGAGTTACTATAAAACGTGTAGCAGCTTATTTACACACATAAAATAGCAAGTTAACTTAAAGTAGTTTCAGGCACTGTGCAGTCTGTTGCTTTCCTGTATCACAAACAGAGGGGAAAAAAAACAAAGAATCATCTGACTCATCACTTGACAAGTCACAGGATGAATTCCATGACGGGGACTTAGATGCCACTTATTTATAGCTAATGTGTGCCTCGTGTCACATCTTTCCCCTCAAAAGACAAAGTTACACTAACTAACGAAATCAGAGTTAAAAAAAACACATAGATGAACTCTGAAATGTAACCAAAACAAAACACACAATCACAAGCAGGCACAATAATAACAAATACTCCTTCAATCAAGATGGAGGCTGACTCTGTCTTCCAGATTTGCGATTGGTGATTGTTATTTGACGACCAAATGTTTCAGGTGCTGCAGTTGTTGTTTCCTGCTTTGGAGACTGTATGGAGTTCAGAGGACTGTTGGGGTCCTGTGTTTCAGAAAAGTCCTCAATTTCAGGAGTTTTGCTTACAGATATCATTATATATATTTTCGGATATGCACCTTAATTGCTGTAAACTGCAGGGCTATGGACCAAATGCTGGAAGGTGAGATTAGGCTGGGTGGCTCGTTTTTCAGCAAGTGATGGGCCAAGTGGCTGTAAACTTTCTATGATTCTATATCTCATCAGCACAAATCAACTGACGCCAATTCTTGCAGTATGATGAGTCTCCGACTTGCACATCATAACTTCTAGGACCCACCACATGTGTACAATGTTTCAGTATTCCAAGTACTCTTGCCTAGGGGTTTCATCTACACTGTATCACCAAGGTGTATTTCTCGAAGTGATTTAGCATTGCTGTTTTAGTAATACTGCTGACATTGCTTTATGCCTAAATGTCTTCCTTAGTTGAATATTGAGACCGTAGGGGTGTTCATACTATAGGAAGTAGAGTCTTGCACTTACAACCAATAAGTCTCTGTGCAGGACTTGAACCTACACCTTCACTTGATGTGTTGTGCCAATCTTACAGAGCTATAAATTCTGATTGACAA
This sequence comes from Heterodontus francisci, assembly GCF_036365525.1. Taxonomy (NCBI): domain Eukaryota; kingdom Metazoa; phylum Chordata; class Chondrichthyes; order Heterodontiformes; family Heterodontidae; genus Heterodontus; species Heterodontus francisci. Next base: position 37,366,535 of record NC_090389.1, read on the forward strand.
AACTCCCTCCATTTTGTGAAGAGCAGTTTGACGGTCTGGATGATATTCTCAGGTTTGCCATTGGATGGTGGGTAGCGAGGTGATGACATCATCCCCATCTCTTGGTAAACCCTGCAAATTCTGTGGATCTGATTCGTGGATTGTTAAACATTACTAGGATGTTTGGTATCTCAAATCTTGCAAACATTTCTTGGGCTTCTCTGAGAACACTGAGTAACAGAAATCAGAAATGAGGCTGGCTACTTGAATGAAATTACTGTGATAGTTACACACGATAAGCAAAATACAGCCATGTAGTTCACAAATGTCAGCCTCAACCTTTGACCAAGGTCTAGCCAAAATCTCGTGCTGAAGTAATGTTTCTTTACTTGAAGAACTCCAATGAGCCAAACAGATATCACACTTTGCAATGTATTAAGGTCTGTAGACATCCTGGGCCAATAAAGGCTGTCACTAACTTTACGGATATTACACCTATATTATGAGTGTTGAATGAACTATCGACATTAACTCCTTATGGAATGCAACTGGTACCACGAGTTGCTGTCCTTTGAATATCAAATCCCCTTGGTCAGATAGCTCATCTTGAAAGTCAAAGTAACAGTGGAGGCATTCAGATACCTCTTAATTGATCCCAGGCCAGCCTTGCCGAATGATAACCTGCAGTTGCATCAGAACTGGGTCATCTGCTTCAGCATGAGTAAGTTATTGCCAGATAGAATCTCCAACTGGAAGTGATTCATGATGATCAATTTCTTCCAGCTCACATGTAAAATCACAGATGTGTACATCTGGCTGGTTTGTCCTGTTCAGTGTATCTGCTAGGCTCATCTTCTCCCCTTTCTTATAAGATACCTTGAGACATTTTTTTGAGGCTTAACAACTTGCTTTGAAGTCTCTGAGGTGCACTTTTTAGTAGCTTGAGAACTATTGATTCTAATGGATGGTGATCGTTTCAATATTCACCACATTCGGGTCATAGATGTAAGCTTCAAATTTGTCACAGGCAACATGATTGGTAGAAGTTCTTTCTCGATCTGTGCAATTCTCATCTCTGGTGCTGATAATCTCCTTGATCCTTACACGATGTGTTGTTCATTCTGTATCATAGCCATTCCAAATCCAGATTGATATTTATCACATTGTACAGTGACATCTACCTTGAGATTATTATACCTAAGAACTGGTGTACTGGTGACCATTACTTTTAAGTTGCTGCAGCATCAATTCTTGCGATTCTCCTGAGAACTCACTCTACATCCTACTGCATTAAATCTCTGAGTGGCTTTGTTGCAGGAGAAACTTATTCAGATTTTGGGCAAGTCCAAACAGTTGCTGAATCCCTGCTTTGTCAGTTCGTGTTGGAATCTCCAAAACCACTTTAACTTTGGCTGGATCCACACAAAGTCCTTTTCCTTTAACAAGATGTCAAATAAAAGGAATAAAATGCATGCCTACAAAGTTTCATTTTATCCATGTTTAACACCATTCCACAATTGTTGCATCACTGTATGAAAGCTTCTAGGTATTTATCATTGTCTCCAAGCATGTTTCCAAAACCAACCATCACAAAATCATCTTCAATGATCTCTATCCCTTGCAGTCCTTCCATCAGTTCACGCTTCTTTTGTTGGAAAACTTCTAGCGTTGAGTTGATCCCAAATAGCATAGCTTTCAGCAGTATCACCCAAAAGGTGTGTGGAATGTTGTAAGATAGGATGATTGTTCATCAAGACTCATGTCCCAAAATCAGTTTTGGATGTTGAGAATCATGAAGACCTTAGCACCACGTGGGCATGAGGCTGCACCTTCAATCATTGGGAGAGGACAATGCTCTCATTTGGCAGCCTTGTTTAAATCTTTAGAATCTAAGCAGATGAATAGTGTACCATTTTTCTTATGTATGACTAGCACTGAACTGATCCATGAGGTCAGCATTGTTACAGGAGCGATGATGTCCTGTATGACCAGACCACCCAAGGTTTCCTTCAGCTTACCCTGGTACACGATAAGGGACATGTGATCTACTGCCTTATTGAACCTGATTGGGTACTCTTCTCATAACCCATCACTAAATAACCAAGGATATTTCTGTCGTAAACACTTCTTGTTAGTGGCTTGGAACCATTGATCATGTCCACTGTTACTCCAGTAGATGGGGTTCCACTAATTCAATCATTATCACTGTACCTTCTACCCAGTCCTTTCTACCCAGCAGAAGTCATATAGTCGTGGTTTTGACAAGCTTATAGTACAATTTGCACTTATAGTCACCATGTTAGACCACAGGATCGTAGAATTGTTACAGCGCAAAAGGAGGCCATTCAGCCCATCGTGTCTGTACCGGCTCTCTGAAGGAACAATTCAATTAGTGTCATTCCCCCGCCTTTCCCCATAACCCTGCACATTCTTCCCTTTCATACAACAGTCTAATTCCTTTTTGCACTCCAGACCTTAACCACTCGCTGCATGAAGAAGTTTTTCCTCATGTCGCTTTTGCTTCTCTTACCCATTACTTTAAATCTGTGCCCTCTTGTTCTCAATTCTTTCATGACTGGGAACAGTTTCTCCCTATCTACTCTGTCCAGACCCCTCATGATTTTGAATACCTCTATCGAATCAACTCTCAGCCTTCTCTTCTCTAAGGAAAACAGTCTCAACTTCTCCAATCTATTTCATAACTGAAGTTCTTCTTCCCTGGAACCATTCTCGTGACTCTTTTCTGTACTCTTTCCAATGCCCTCATGTCTTTCCTAAAGTATGGCGCTCAGAACTGGACTCAATACTCCATCTGAGACCAAACTAGTGTCTTATATAAGTTCAACATAACCTCCTTGCTCTTGTACTCTATGCCCCTATTAATAAAGCCTAGCATACTGTATGCTTTATTAACCTGTTATGACCAGATAAGAAAAGTGTCGAGGGGTCTTTTGCTGTCTTCACCTGGTCTTATTGTAACAGGGTTTTATTTTTAACACACTGTGTTTTGAGCTCCCCCTTTGTGAATCCTTGTTCACAGCTTTCCAATTATAAGGAAAATAAACCAATTCACACAGGCTTTCTGAGGTTTAAAGAAGAAAGATGAAATTTTATTAAAACTTCAACTTAAACTCTAATACGGTTAACGCCTACGGATATATGACGCGCCCATGCTCGCATGCACACATGATACACACATGCAAATAGGGACAGAAAAGAGGAGAGAGACATATAGTCGAGAGGGGTTTAAGAGTTTCTTGTTTACTGTGCTTCAAGCTCGCTTGATTGTAGGTAGTCCTGCTGTTCGTCGGGTCCAGTGTTCTTCTTAAACCTTGTTCACATAGGAGACGTTTCTCTCTTTGAGGTTCACGTGTTTTCACAAGATTCAGTTCCGTGGGAAAGAGATGGAGGCAGGGAGAACTGGAGAGGAGGTTCTGTTCCAACCGGGAGCACACGGCTTTTCTGAGTTCAAATCTTCTGTTGAAAGTTCAAATTCAAAACCTCCAACAGCCAGTTAATCATGCGATCAAAACTGGTCTGACCACTTCTGTGTTTTGGGGTAGCAACGATTGGATCCTCATTGTTCCAACACTGTCATTTACTATGCAAATGTATTTCCAGTCAGGGGCTTGCAATTTTAAGTTTTAATGTTCATGTGGTGAAATCATGTGTACTTCAGTCTTAGCAGGTGGGGGCTTTGCCTGGCAAACCGCTCTCTCAACCTGTACTGTGACCTTCAATGACCTATGCACATAAACACCCAGGTCTCTCTGCTCCTGCAGCCCCTTCAGAATTTTACCCTTTATTTGGTGTTGTTCTCCTTGGAACGAGAAGGCTGAGGGGAGATCTGATTGAAATGAACAAAATTTTGAGGGGTCTGGATAGAGTGGAGGTGAAGGGCCTATTCACCTTAGTAAAGAGGTCAGTGATGAGGGAACATAGATTTAAAGTGATTGGTAGAAAAATTAGAGGGGAGATTAGGAAACATTTTTTCACCCAGTGGGTGGTGGGGGTCTGGAACTCACTGCCTAAAAGGGTAGGTGAGACAGAAACCCTCAACACATTGAAAAGGAGTCTGGAAATGCACCTTAAGTGCCATCAGCTGCAGGGCTACAGACCAAATGCTGGAAGGTGGGATTAGAATGGGTGGATCGTTTCTCAACAGGCAGACATGATAGGCCAAGTGACCTCTTTCTATGTCTTAAACTTTCTATGATTCTATGATTCCCCTGACTATCGAATCTCTTGTCACTATCGCTCTTCAAGTTTTCCTTGTATCCCCCTGTACAGCTGAGCCACCCGTGGTTCTATGGCTTGGCTCTGGCTGCACTCCCCAGATGAACCATCACTTTCCTCAGTATTCAGAACTGAATAGCTGTTGGAGAGTGAGACGCATTCAGGGGTCTCCTGCACTACCTGACAGTTTCTTCTTGACTGTCTGGTGGTCACCCATTCCCTCTATGCCTGCATACTCTTAAACTGTGGGATGATCACATGTATAAACGTGCTACCCACGAAGCTCTCATCCTCACCAATGCGCCGCAGTGACTCCAGCTGATGCTAAAGTTCCACAATTCAGAGCTCAAACTGCTGCAACTGTCAACACTTCCTGCACATATGGTTATCCAGGACCCAAGGAGCATCCTGGAGTTGCCACATGGCACAGGATCTGCACTGCAGAGGTTGGAGCAGCCCTGTCATTCCTCTACCTATCAGATAATAAACCTTGGTTAGACAAATAAACCCTGCTACTAATAACCCCTGCTACTGCTAATAATAACTCTACCAATAGTAATAATAACCTTACTACTGCTAATACTAACCTCTACCAATACTAATCTGCCTTACCACTATCAATATACCCCACCAATACTAAAACGCTAATAATAGTAATAATCTCGCCAATAGTAATAAACCTTATTTAAAAATAAAAGATAAGACTCAGCTGTTACCCACTTGTTACTGATGATTCAGAATTAATATTTTTAAAGTCTTTAAACTCCCAGATGTTTTCACTCAGTCCCTAAGCAGCAAATACTCACCAGCCAATCAACTCACTGCTTTCCTGTGATGTCAGGGTTTGCTTTGTTTTTCTTCTTCAAATTCTAGTGTGTCGAGGTAGGTTCCTCGCAGGTCCCCCACTGCCACTGCCGCTGCTTACTCTGTCCAGGATTTGTACTTGTCATCTAATGGGGAGACTTGTAACATACTCCAAACTCAGACTTAAGTAGTTCAACCTTTGCAAACTTAAAATCTCTTGTTGCTATTTGGTACAAGTGAAGGAGAATTAGGTTACATGGTGCACTACTGTTTATATTAACTCTTGTGTAGTTGTCTGACTCCAGCTTAAGTGTAACACACTCTGTGTCATCCAAACTAATAGGATTGACAAAGACGTCTTTTGTCCTTATTTATTCATCTACTGTCTGTCTGTGTGCAGGCAATCCTTTTCCACAGCGTTTACTGTGAAATGGTTGCTCTTTCCGCACTTGTTGCACATCTTCCCAAAGACTGGGCAAAGCTCTCTCTTGTGGAACTTATGTTTCTTCCCGCAGTCCCAGCACTCACGAGTTTTTGTGGATTCTTCATTATTGACCTGAAACATGCCTTTGTCACACCTTGGGATTTCTCTGGCTTTAAGTATTGTGCTCACATTCTGTCCCCCTTCAACTTCCCAATAACTTTAAGTTTATCCACCATACATTGAGCCGTGTGACAAATCTCATCCGTCTTCAACAAGGCTAGATTAACCTCTCAAAACAATCTCCCTTTCACCCGCAATTCCAAACACAAGTCAGTCTCTGAGTATTGCTGTTGGTGTTATAGAGTCGAACTCTGTGAGTTTTTGCAGTGCTGTACAATACTGGTCATATGTTTCACGAGTATCCTGCATTCTGTTATGAGAGTGCTTCCATTTTTTGGTTAAATATTTTTTGAGGACTCATATTTAAATTGTGGAAATAGATTCATTTTGGAAGGCTAAAGATTTCATAGACGCTGCATTTTGTTTTGTTGTTGAAAGTTCACTGAAAGGACACTGAAAGGACACTCGAGATGTTGTGTTTAAAAACAACCTTTACTGGATATCACATGCCTTAAGATAAATAAACAACAGAAACCTTGGTGACTTGAGGGAGATATTTACAGAGAACACAAGAACACAAGAAATAGGAGCAGAAGTAGACTCTATGGCCCATCAAGCCTGCTCTGCCATTCAATACAATCATGGCTGATCTTGGGCTTCAATTTCACTTTCCTGCCTGCTCCTCATATCTCTTGATTCCCTGCGAGACCAAAAATCTATCCATCCCAGCCTTAAATGTATTCAATGATGAAGAATCCGCAACCCTCTGGGGTAGAGAATTCCAAAGATTCACAATTGACACCCTTTGAGTGGAGTAATTTCTCCTCATCTCAGTCCTGAATGATCGGGCCCTTATCCTGAGACTGTGTCCCCATGTTCTAGATTTTCTGAGCAGTGAGAACAATCTCTCAGCTTCTACCTATCAAGAATCTTGTATGCCTCAATTAGATCGCCTCTCATTCTTCTAAACTCCAGAGAATATAGGCCCAATTTACTCAGCCTCTCATCCCACGGACCAATTTAGTAAATCTTCACTGCACTGCCTCCAGTACAAATATATCTTTTCTTTAATGTGGAAACCAAAACTTCCCACAGTATTCCAGGTGTGGTCGCATCAAAGCCCCATACAATTTTAGTAAGGCTTCTTTGTTCCTATACTCCAATCCCCTTGCAATAAAGGACAACATGCCATTTGCCTTCCTAATAGCCTGCTGCACCTGCATGTTAACTTTGTGTGTTTCTTGTATGAGTAGCCCCAAGTCTCTTTGAACATCAACACTTAAAAGAAGTGACATGCCAAGATTTATGAGGGTCAAGAATTGGTTTCACTTCTGAGATATTGTTTTGGTTCATTTGGGGTGTGGAAAGTGTTGAAATGCAGTTGGTTTTATTGCTTGCTGAAAAAAAACCCACAGCTCATCTTTCCTGTACCTCTCTAAGAGATCCTGAGAAATCCAATGTTTCAGCTCCCCTTTCGCGATCTCCTTCAAACAATCCTGCGAATCCGGAGTGTGATAACTGAAACCCCTGATGCCACATTTCTCTTGGAAAGTCTACCAGACTATTTCTCAACATCTCTAGAATGAACTGCTTCTGAAAAGATCCCAGTGACCTGTTTCTGTACAGCCGGACACCAGACCAAAAGGGACAACCGACATCCTTGCATAACTTCTCTTTTTTCTTCACGAATTAGCAAGTATTTGGCCAAAGTATTTCTTTTTTGTAAAAAACCTCAGTGGAGAGAATTTTTTTTCCCAGTGCATGTGTGAGTGTGCATTGGATATTTAAAAAGGGAACTTTTATATTTCAATCTGTGTGTTAATGCTTTTCTTCGTTCTTGGTTAAGTCTTGTTTTATAATAATCTGATACTTTTGTTGTTTATTAAAGAAACCTGGTTGGTGTATTTTATCCTGGGATTAAAAGTAGAGTATATGATTGACCATATCAGTAACTGGGTAAACATTTAAAATATATGCTGTAACCTGTGGAGAAGTGGAACTCGAAAGGACAGTGCACTCCTTCCGCCTCGGTCATAACAATTCTATAGTTGAATTTATAGCTCTCAAAAGAAACATTCTTGCACAATTGAAAGCACTGAGTGAACTTCATTAGCACTGGCTGTATTTTGATGCTGTTTCCATCCACTGCCCAGACCACCCAACCTGGAGCAGATTTCATATGCGTCTTCCCCTTATTATTGTGAGAAGTGCCGACACTTGTACACGTTCTGGCTTCTGGTGAAGCTCTGTCACAAAGGAGAAGCATTTCCAGGCTTCTGTCAATCTCTTCCACTTCTTTGCTACATTCACATTGTGGATTCTGAGAGTCTGATGTTGTGGTTGAGTACCTCCCGACACCATGCTTTAGTTTTCGCATAACTTAAAAAAACGGAGCCAGCCACCAAAATGTCCACCAAAATAATGGAAGTCACTTTGCACAATCCATTACCACCACTGCCACCATGTGCCAATACCCTTTTAAATAGTAAGCCTAACCATGAGTTGTCGTAAAGAGTATCAACATTTATTTACACAAATAAAATAATAAGTTACCTTACAGTAGTTTCAGGAGCTGCACAGTCTGCTGCTTTCTTGCGTTACACAGAGATGAGAGAGAGAAAACCAATAAATCAGCTGACAAGTCACATGATGAATCCCATGGTGATGATTCAAATGTCACGTACCCACAATCAACATGTGCCGTGTGTCACATCCCACTCATTTATTGCTCCTCTGCTCACTGAGTTACATTAGCTTCTGGTCCCCAACATCTCAAATTTAAAAGTCTCATCCTGGTATTCAAATCCCCCCCTATCTTTGTAAACTTCTCCATCTTTGCAGCTCTCTGAGAACTCTTTGTTCCTCCACGTTTGAGCTCTTGTGCATCCCCCACTTTTTTTGCCCATCATTCGCAGCCATGGCTATGTTGTATAGGTCCTATGCTCTCGAATTCCCTCCTTAAACTCTTCTGCCTCTCCAGCTGTCTGTTCTCCTTAAAACCCATCTCTTCAATCAGGCTTTTAATCACTGTGCACTGCTTTTTTGGGTGTATTCTATAGAACAATAACTTGTGGGAAAGATACAGAAAAACAAATTTGCAAAGAAATTACAGAGAGATGCAAGAATTATCGAGCAGTTACAATGGGGGACTTTAGTTATCCTAATACAGTCTGCGATATTAATAGTTTAAAGAGCAGAGTAGGGCAAGAGTTACTAGAGTGCATTCAGGAGAATTTCCTACATCAGTATGTTTCCAGACTAATGAGGAAGGAGGCATTGCTGAATCTGGTTGTGGGAATATGGTGGGTGAAGTGAATCACTAGTTAGTAGGGAAACATTTAGGGGACAGTCAGCATAGCACCATATAGTTTAGGTTAGCTATAGAAAAGAACAAGGAGCAATCCAGAATAAAGGTAATTAACTGGGGGAGGGCTAACTTCAATGGAGTACTGTATATTTTCCAATTTCAATTGGAATCAAGGATTGGCAGGCAAAACTGTAACTGAACAATGGGCTGCCTTTAAAGAGGAGATAGTTCGGGTACAGTCAAGGTACATTCCCACGAGGGGGAAAGGTAGGGCAAACAGATCCAGAGCTCACTGGATGAAGAGATGGAGTAATATGAAGCAGCAAAAGGGTGCATATGACAAATGTCAGGTGGATAATACAAATGAGAACCAGGCTGAATATTGAAGGTTCAGAGGGGAAGTGAAAAACAAATTGGAGAAGCAAAAAGAGAGTATGAGAAGAAACTGGTAGCTAACATAAAAGGGAATCTAAAAGTTTTCTATGGACAGATAAGTAGTAAAAGGGTGATAAAAAGAGGAGTGAGGTCAATTTTGACCAAAAAGGGGATTTACGCATGGAGGCAGGGGGCATGGCTCAAGTACTAAATGAGTGCTTTGCATCTGTCTTTACCAAGGAAGAAGATGCTGCCCAAGTCATGGTGAAAGAAGATGTAGTTGAGACACTGGATGGGCTAAAAATTGATGAAGAGGAGATACTAGACAGTACGTAAAGTTGATAAATCACCATGATGAGATGAAATGCATCCAAGGATACTGAGAGAAGTAAGAATGGAAATTGCAGAGGCACTGGACATAATCTTCCAATCCTTCTTAGATACAGGGGTGGTGCCAGAGGACTGGAGAATTGCAAATGTTACACCCTTGTTCAAAAAAGGGTGTAAGGACAAGTCCAGCAACTAAAGGCCAGTCTGTTTAACCTCAGTGGTGGAAAAGCTTTTAGAAATGAAAATTCAGGACAAAATTAATTGTAACATGGACAAATGTTGATTAATTAAGGAAAGCCAGCATGGATTTTTTAAGGGAAAATCATGTTTAACTAACGTGTTTGAGTTTTAGATGAGATAACAGAGAGGGTTGATGATGGTAATGCCGTTGATGTGGTGTACATGAACTTCAAAAGGTATTTGATAAAGTGCCATATAAGAGGCTTGTTAGCAAAGTTAGAGCCCATGGAATAAAAGGAACAATAGCAGCTTGGATAGGAAATTGGCTGGGTGACAGGAAACAGAGACGAGCGATGAATGCTTGTTTTCACACTGGAGGAAGGTATATAAGCAGCATTTCCCAGAAGTCAGTGTTAGAACCCCTGCTTTTCTTGATACATATTAATAACCTAGATGTTGTCACGAAGACCCCATCTGCCACAAATGAGGCATATTAATTTTGTCATATGAACATTAATTTTAAACTGTTGCTGGAAGGAAGAGATGACTTGTTTAAAGAGATCAGCAGTGGCTGGAAACATTTGTATACTCAGAGACAGTGCCTTTTTAAAAAATTCATTCATGGGATGTGGCCGTCACTGGCCAGGCCAGCATTTATTGCCCATCCCTAATTGCCCTTGAGAAGGTGGTGGTGAGCTGCCTTCTTGAACCTGTGCAGTCCATTTGGGGTAGGTATACCAACAGTGCTGTGAGGAAGGGAGTTCCAGGAATTTGACCCAGCGACAGTGAAGGAACGACGATACAGTTCCAAGTCAGGATGGTGTGTGACTTGGAGGGGAACTTGCAGGTGGTGGTGTTCCCATGTATTTGCTGTCCTTGTCCTTCTAGTTGGTAGAGGTCGCGGGTTTGGAAGCAGCTGTCTAAGGAGCCTTAATGCATTGCTACAGTGCATCTTGTAGATGGTACACACTGCTGCCACTGTGCATCGGTGGTGGAGGGAGTGAATGTTTGTCGATGGGGTGCCAATCAAGTGGGCTGCTTTTTCCTGGATGGTGTTGAGCTTCCTGAGTGTTGTTGAAGCTGCATCCATCCAGGCAAGTGGAGAGTATTCCATCACACTCCTGACTTGTGCCTTGTAGATGGTGGACAGGCTTTGGGGAGTCAGGAGGTGAGTTACTCGCCTCAGGTTTCCTAGCCTCTGACCTGCTCTTGCAGCCACGGTATTTATATGGCTACTCCAGTTCAGTTTCTGGTCAATGGTAGCCCCTAGGATGTTGATAGTGGGGGATTCAGTGATGGTAATGCCGTTGAATGTCAAGGGGAGATGGTTAGATTCTCTCTTGTTGGAGATGGTCATTGCCTGGCACTTGTGTGGTGCGAATGTTACTTGCCACTTCTCAGCCCAAGCCTGGATATTGTCCAGGTCTTGCTGCATTTCTACACGGACTGCTTCAGTATCTGAGGAGTCACGAATGGTGCTGAACATTGTGCAATCATCAGCGAACATCCCCACTTCTGACCTTATGATTGAAGGAAGGTCATTGATGAAGCAGCTGATGATGGTTGGACCTAGGACACTACCCTGAGGAACTCCTGCAGTGATGGCCTGGAGCTCAGATGATTGACCTCCAACAACCACGACCATCTTCCTTTGCGCTAGGTATGACTCCAGCCAGTGGAGGGTTTTCCCCCTGATTCCCATTGACCTCAGTTTTGCTAGCGCTCCTTGATGCCATACTCGGTTAAATGCTGCTTTGATGTCAAGGGCAGTCACTCTCACCTCACCTCTTGAGTTCAGCTCTTTTGTCCATGTTTGAACCAAGGCTGCGATGAGGTCAGGAGCTGAGTGGCTCTGGCGGAACCCAAACTGAGCATCACTGAGCAGGTTATTGCTAAGCAAGTGCCACTTGATGGCACTGTTGATGACACCTTCCATCACTTTACTGATGATTGAGAGTAGGCTGATAGGGTAATTGGCTGGGTTGGACTTGTCCTGCTTTTTGTGTACAGGACATACCTGGGCAATGTTCCACATTGCAGGGTAGATGCCAGTGTTGTAGCTGTACTGGAACAGCTTGGCTAGGGGCGCGGCAAGTTCTGGAGCACAGGTCTTCAATACTATTGCCGGAATATTGTCAGGGCCCATAGCTTTTGCAGTATCCAGTGCCTTCAGTTGTTTCTTGATATCACGCGGAGTGAATTGAATTGGCTGAAGTCTGGCATCTGTGATGCTGGGGACTTCAGGAGGAGGCCGAGATGGATCATCAACTCGGCACTTCTGGCTGAAGATTGTTGCAAATGCTTCAGCCTTATCTTTCGCACTGATGTGCTGGGCTCCCCCATCATTGAGGATGGGGATATTTGTGGAGCCACCTCCTCCAGTTAGTTGTTTAATTGTCCACCACCATTCACGGCTGGATGTGGCAGGTCTACACAGCTTACATCTGATCCGTTGGTTATGGGATCGCTTAGCTCTGTCTATCGCATGTGCTTACGCAGTTTGGCACGCAGATAGTCCTGTCTTGTAGCTTTACCAGGTTGACACCTCATTTTGAGGTATGCCTGGTGCTGCTCCTGGCATGCCCTCCTGCACTCTTCATTGAACCAGGGTTGGTCTCCTGGCTTGATGGTAATGGTAGAGTGGGGGATATGCCAGGCCATGAGGTTACAGATTGTGGTTGAGTACAATTCTGCTGCTGCTGATGGCCCACAGCGCCTCATGGATGCCCAGTTTTGCATTGCTAGATCTGTTTGAAATCTATCCCATTTAGCACGGTGATAGTGCCACACTGCATGATGGACGGTATCCTCGATGTGAAGGCCTGGGGACAATAGAACAGCTCCCTGGTTCAATTAACCCAAATGGATTTTGATCAGCAGACATTGAATGTGTAAGAAAGCCAGCATTCCAGGATGTCTGCTAAGATGGAGAATCCACAAACACAGGAGTTTGTTAAAACAGCTGATCACATGACTAACCTGCTGTCCCAGATTTTTGTTTGAACTGCTCACAGGACAGTTTGGGTGAGATTGCAACTGAACTTGGAAGAAGAGAGCCTCTCTCCTGGCGAGCTCTCTCTCTCTCTCATGAATCTCTGGTTCCACTGAAGTCACTTAAACTTCAAGCGAGAAAAGACTCCTACATCGAAACAAGTTGTAAAGCGTGCACTGGGCCCCAATGAAACAGCAAGACTTACCGGCAATCAAAGACTCTACATCGAACTCAAAGGACTGTAAATAAATTCCAGCTAGCGCCTCAAACTTTTCCCCTTTATTCTTTCTACTTTTCTGTCTCTATTGGCATGCATGTTTATCGCATATGCATGCTAGTGTGGTCGTGTCGCGAATTCATCGTCGTTAACCGAATTAGAGTTTAAGGCTAATAAACTTCCACCTTTCTTGTTTAAATCTAGGATAACCTGTCTGGTTTATTTCTTTGCCTTACAATTGGAGAGCAGTGAACAAAATTCACTGAGAGGGAGTTAAAAACACAGGGTTTTTAAAATTAAACCCTGTCACAGTTAAACCAGGCAAAGGCTGAGAGGGAAACCCTAGACCCTTTTCTCACCTGGTTGTAACAACGTGGGTGCACAGGGCACAATTTCAACATTAGTGGATGACACAAATTTCAGGGAAATATTGTGAACTGTGAGGAGGATAGCAATAAACTTCAAGAGGACATAGACAGGCTGGTAGAATGGGCGGACAAGTGGCAGATGAAATTTAATGCAGAGAAGTGTGAAGTAATTCATTTTGGTAGGAAGAGAGGCAATATAAATTAAAGGGTACAATTCAAAAGTGGGTGCAGGAGCAGAGGGACCTGGAGGTATATGTGCACAAATCATTGAAGGTTGCAGGCAGACTGAGAAAGGGGTTAATAAGGCAGACGGGAACCTGGACTTTATAAATAGGGTAATTGAAAGAAAGAACAAACGAGTTCTGAAAAACCCAAATACAACACTGGTTCGGCCTCAACTGGAGTATTGTGTCCAGTTTTGGGCATCACACTTTAGGAAAGATGTGTTGGTATTAGGGAGGCTGTAGAAAAGATTCACAAGTGGAGGAACTTCAGTTACATGAATAGGTTGGAGAAGCTGGGGCTGCTCTCCTTGGAGAAGATTTCAATGAGGGCTCTGGACAGAGTAGATCGGGAGAAACTGTTACCATTGGTGGAAGGATCGAGAACCAGAGGACACTGATTTAAGGTGATTGGCAAAAGAAGCAATGGCAACATGAGGGAAAACTTCTTTATGCGAGTGGCTAGGATCTATCTGGAATGCACTGCCTGAGGGTGTGGTGGAGGCAGATTCAATTGAGGCCTTCAAAAGAGTATTGGATAATTATCTGAAGAGAAAAACAAATTTCAGGGCTCTGGAGAAAAGGCGGGGGTGGGCGGTAGTGGGACTAGGTGAATTGCTCTTGCAGAGAACTGGCACAGACACAAAGGGCTGATTGGCCTCCTTTTCTGTGTTGTAATCATTCAATGATTCGATGACCTCTCCTAATATCCCGTTCTTTGGCTTGGTGGCAATTTTTTTGTTCGATTACGCTTCTGTGGAGTGCCATGGGATGCTTTAGCCAGTTAAAAGGGATATATATGAATACAAGTTGTTTTTGTGTTGGCTCCCTGGTTAGCTTGACTACATATCAAAAAGCAATTAGTTGGTTGTAAAGAACATTCAGGCGTTCGTGGGAGGTGAATAGCGGTATAGGAATGAATGTTTCTTTCACAACCTTGTGTGTTAAAATAGGCGGACCAGAGGAGACTCCTCGCCTCTAGGTGGCGTGGTTACCTACTTGACGAGCGGCTCTTCTTTCTCTAGCTATCATATCGTTGGAAGGACCGTGAGTCATTGGGGTGACCATGTTAGAGTAGTGTAGTGGGTGATCGAATCCGTGGAGATGGAACGTTGAGGAGTAGGACATTCGGAGGAACAAAGGGAAATGGAATTGTAGGAGGGAACGTTCGGACAGACTGAAGTACAGACATTCCAATAACGTCATTAAGGCGGGACCACGGCTGCTTATTGATTCTGCTGTGACTGATATGGCCTCCCGGGAGCACGGGGTGATGTGTCGGATATAAATGTGCTTTTAATATTATAGTCAGCCCCAGTTAATAGGTAATGTATTCGAAAGATATTGATACTCTGCTGATTTCAGTAATGCAGGAGAGTAAACTCGGGGCATAAAGTTGAGTTCGGAAACTCGATTTTACCAAACGGGAAAATCTAGTATGAAATATTCACATCCTGTGTGCTGCTGTCTATGTGCTTTCCGTTGAACACTTGGAAAAAAAATTTGGGTGTTGAGAAGAATGCCTGGAGATTTGAGAGGCAAGATCTGTTTCTAACACCGGACTTAATAGCTTCTAGTTGAGCATCGGCAGCAACACACGGAGTAGAAACTTGTAAAAAGTGTTCAGTACGGTGATTGGAAATAAAAGGCAATGCTAACGTATTTCTTAACCCTGTATTTTTTAAATTGGGTAAGTCAAATTAGCCACCTTACGCTTACATTACTGTCCAGTGAGTCCTGTTGAAAAATGTTCATGTGGATGTTGGGTGGGCTCAATCATGACAGCCCCATGAGGCTGAATAGTTCCTGTCAGAAATGACGAATTTGGGTGAGGCGGTGCCTGTGGAATGGTACATCAGCAAGATCAGTCAGTCCCTTAAGAAACAGGCAAGAGAAAATTCTGGGACTGACTTTGGGTGGGTGGAATATTGCGCAAGGCTGGTTGGGGCTGGTTCACTGCGCTTTACCATTGGTGTAGCAGTAACGAAATTTGGCCCAATCCACTGTATTTGCTAATGGTAGGAGATTGCTACCCGTGGTGTAAAATTTATTTTAGTAGAATGTTCATATTAACTGGCAATGTTTTGACATACATGATAATATGCTGAACTTTTTGCTTATCAAGTTGTCTCCTGTTAGTACTGTAGAATGGAATACAAAATTGTCAGGTATTTCAGTGAAGTGTGAAAGCCTGAAATTCATTCATGATTTCTTTTGGCAGTCACTTGATCTTGTAGTTTGAAAGGGACATGGCTCCAGCTTAGAATGATACATATCAGTCCTCAGTACTGTATAGTTTCCAATTTTAAGTATGATACATCAGAGAACTGTACGTGTGCATAATATCCCTAGTGTGAACACTAATAATTGTCGGTGTGAAAAAAACAGGGGAAACAATGAGCATTTAGGTCAAGCACAGATTTAAAAAAAAACATCAGAAATCGAAGCAGGAGAAGGCCATATGACTCCTTGATCCTGTTCTGCCATTCAGAAAGATCATGGATTATCATTAGTTTAGTTTAGTTTAGAGATACAGCACTGAAACAGGTCCTTCGGCCCACCGAGTCTGTGCCGACCATCAACCACCCATTTATACTAATCCCATATTCCTACCACATCCCCACCTGTCCCTATTTTTCCCTACCACCTACCTATACTAGGGGCAATTTATAATGGCCAATTTACCTACCAACCTGCAAGTCTTTTGGCTTGTGGGAGGAAACTGGAGTACCTGGAGAAAACCCACGCAGACACAGGGAGAACTTGCAAGTACCCAGTATTGAACCCGGGTCGCTGGAGCTGTGAGGCTGCTGTGCTAACCACTGCGCCACTGTGCCGCCCTGTCATCTACCATAATTCAATTTTCCGACCAGAATCCCATACCCACTGATTCTCTTAGTATCCAAAAATCTGCCAATCTTAGTCTTGAATGTACTCCAATTGAGCATCTACAGTCCTCTGAGATAGAGAATTAAGATTCACAAACCTGAGTGAAGAAATTTCTCCTCATATTAGTCCTAAATGTTTGCCCCCTTATCCTGAGACTACGACCCCTAGTTTGAGACTTTCCAGCCAGGGAAATAGCCTCCCTGTATCTACCCTGCTGAACTCTCAAATTTTATAAGTTTCATTAAGCTAACTAAAGAAAACATTTTCTAAGACCCTCATCATCCCAGCACTTTTTTTATTTTCTATTCAACTCCTTAAGTTCTCCTGTTCACCAGTCATCCTTGCTGACATTATTTTGGCGAATCTGTTTTTTATTCATTCATAGGATGTGGGTGTCGCTGGCTAGACCAACATTTATTGCCCATCCCTAATTGCCCTTGAGAAGGTGGTGGTGAGCTGCCTTCTTGAACCGCTGCAGTCCTTGTGGGGTAGGTACACCCACAGTGCTGTTAGGAAGGGAGTTCCAGGATTTTGACCCAGCGACCGTGAAGGAACGGCAATATAGTTCCAAGTCAGGATGGTGTGTGACTTGGAGGGGAACTTGCAGGTGGTGGTGTTCCCATGCATTTGCTGCCCTTGTCCTTCTACTTGGTAGAGGTCACGGGTTTGGAAGGTTCAAACCTTGGTACAGTGATTTGCATTAGTGTGTAATCTGGCTTGTGATGGCTTGACTTTGTGATCTTTTATGCTTGTGAAATCTTCTGAAGTTTTTACTTTCCAAATAACAATTTACTGTTAAATAGACATTGAATGCTAGGGATGGGATTGTTTTAATTTGTTTGAAGTCTTGGACCTGCCCATGATCCAGAATTAGACATGCTGAATTACACTGGCTGGGATGGGTTGCAGTGCATCTGTGTAATTTGTTTCACTCATTTACTTGAACAGTTTAACCTTGTAGGGATATGACGATATCTTGCTCAAATACACTGGTTTAGATCTCCAGATTTTTGTTGGAATTGCTTTGGGAAATAAAGTTGAGCATCCATCTGATTTATGATCACTTCAACTGCTTTGGGGTCACACTCCTTTTATGATATTTTGATTGCTGACATTTCCCATAGGGTGTATGGAGTTAATGTAGGTGGCCATCGATAGTTGAAGTGAAATTCCCCTAAGTATTGGCCCTTGTGACTGCTTTCTGGGAGAAGGATTTTTGAAAAGATTCCTACTGCAGTGCATTAGACGAATTTTATAGCTCAAGATTTTCTCAGCAATAGGAAGGCCCTTCTGTGAATGTATAATACAAGAGCTTTGGCTCCATAATGTTTTACATAATCATTTGTGCTCTCTGTCCCCCCTTGTGCCAGTAGCCAACACTTTTTCTCACACAGGCTCTCACTGTCTCTGTCTCTAGCTCTACTATGTGTCTCCCGCTCTCTCTCTCTCTTTCAGACCGACTTTTACCTGCTGCTGTATTTCACTTTCCACTTCCACCTCTCCTGCATGCTCACTCATGCTCTGTTTTTCACTCTCGCTGTCCTCTTCAGGTTTCTGACTGGCTGCAAATGATCTGGGCAGGCAAATTGGGCATCATTTTAGGGTGGGTACAGAGGTGGGTGGGCTGGTAGGGAAAGTACTCTTGGGTGAGAAGACTAGAAGATGAGTGCTCTTCAAAAGCCAAAGAAGACTAGACTTTCACAGGTTAGAAGGATTGTAACTGTTTCTCCCTGATGTCCCTTCATGGTGTTTATATGATTGGCCTCATCACTCAGCTAACTGGGAAATTTTTGAGTGACTGTTTTGCATTTCTGCTTCGAGACAAAAGCACAATGAATCTCTTACTGAATTTTGATTAAATCCCAATGTGCGAAAGAAAGGCTTGCATTTATATAGCACCTTTCATAACCTCTGAAAGCCCCAAAGTGCTTTACAGCTAATTAAGCACTTTTGAAGTGTTGTAATGCAGGAAATATGACAACCAGTTTGATCCTACAATTAACAATGTGATAATGACCAGATGGTACTGTTTGAGGGATAAATGTTGGCTAGGACATCAGGAGAATTTCCCTGCTCTTCAAAATATTACCATAGGATCTTTTGCATCCACCCAAGAGGATAGAAGGGGCCTTGGTTTACATCCGACTGTGCAGCACTCCCTTAGCACTGCACTAAAATGTCACCCTAGCTTTTTTTTTTGTGCTCAAGTCCCTGGAGAAATAAAGTCGATTCCTGCCACGGCTACATCTGCCTAGTTTGGAGCAGTCAGTATTTGCATTTCCCACCACAGAGCCGAACTCTGAGGCCCCATTTTGAAAGAGGTGCAGTGGTGCCACCATATTTTAAGTAACGACCACGTTGTCCACTGGCTTTCGCACCACCTTTAAGATGTTAAGATTCCAGACAGTATAACGATCAACATGTATGTGGGCGCAGTGACTGGAACTCGTAAGGTAATTGTCACTGGGGACTCTAAAGGAATGTTGTGTGTTTTAGTTAGCTTGTCCTTTAGTTGATGCACTAGACTAAACCACTTGACTTGCCATTGATTGTCAGGTTCCCTCAGGAGATGTAGAGATCCAAGATTTATGGCCTCCTACTCCCATTTTCTACTTGTCGGCCTGCCAAAATGCTTGTCTTTTGAATAACCTCACGTACACCTTTCTGTGGACTGATTACTCTTGAGCAGTAGCTTTAAGTATTCTGCTAGATGAGTTTGCAGTTAATCTTTATTTCAGCAGATTGATGGTCAAGACCAATACCAGGTGGCTGATCTCAAAGGCCAGAGCTTCTATAAAGCCAATAGAAAATGAAGGTATTTTTAGAACATCTTGATTCATCAAAATACATTTTAAATTGTTTTCCTTTTTGAGCAGCTTGTCACCAGCGATGTTCCAAATGAGGGGGGTGTTCGAGTTCAGCATAAATCACTATACCCAGTCTTCCATTTTGGATGTAGTGAGCAGAGATCTGTTGCCTGTACTCCTTCAAAATGTAACCAAGATAGTTTGATTCAGCCTCACATTTAGGTTTTCATTGCTGCCTCCTTAAAGTATAGAAGAGTCTTGGATCATTTAAAGAACTGTCCGAACTGTAATAACATCAGAGTAACCCATCCTTCCTTAAATTGCTGCAAGATGGTCAACTGTCATAAGAGCCTGAGGTGACTTCATGTTTGTTTTCCCGTTCTCCTGAGTCTCCTCAGACCATTTTTGTTTTAGTTCTGCCAATTTTATTCCTCGCTTGTAATAGATGCCTTTCTGGTGTACTTCCATGCACCTGCTGATTCTATCCTTGTTTTGGACTTCTCTGATAATCCTCCTAGACTAAGTTATCCAGTATTTTACTTTCTATATCATAGACATAACGTGCGACAGGAGAAGACAACCAGCTGGTCTATTTAAGTCTGTCTGTCCCGTATTGGGACAACAGTATCTCCCCTATCCCCACCCCTCCATTACATAATTCCCTCGAAGAGGGAAAAAGCCAGAGGAAACAATTTAGAAATAAAAACTCTGTGAAGTTCCTCTCTGGCCCACAATGGGGATCAAGCAGGTTTGATTTCCAGCAAATCATAGTGACTGCTGACATGAGTCTCCATTGACACACTCACCTTCTACAGGTTGAAGTATCTACCACCTGCAGAAGCTCATCCAGCTCATTTTTGAATGCTTGCAATAAATTTGCGTTCATGGGCCGGCAACGTGGGAGGCCAGTGACGCTCAGTAAAAAGTAACTCCTGACATCCAACCCGGTTCTATGCATCCGGATCTTGGACTGATGCCCCTCTGTCTGCTCAAATGGCCTGTTCACTTGGGATGGTATCTTGCCCCACATTACTTTAAAGGTCTCGATTGTAACTCCTTGCTGTGTTTTGGAATCTTTATATATGGAATGTTAAAAGTGTGTTGAGCGACTGAAATATCACACTTGATGACTGGATAAGCCCTAATGCACAGTATTGTGAAGTAAGTGCAGGTCTGTGGCCTGTATTCCAAAAGCACACGACTGCCCTTGTATTTGACCTTATGATCCTTCATCGTGGTCCAAGGAGAATCGGTCGCAGGCAAAATAAAATAACCTGTTTCCTAGCTGGTAGTTCAAAATTCTTTACTTATGCAGTAGCTTATTCAAAATGTTCATAGTGGAAGCATTGAGTTGATGAGCTGCCCTCTTGAGTTATAATTTGTAATTTTTTTTTCCTCGCGAGCAACCAAGGTTAAGCACTAAATTGTGGAGGAGAACACCAAGGTTGAAAAGATCGAAAGGAAGACAAGTGAATTAGGGCCTGAGCGGTGAGTGCCAGCTTCACTTTTAAAAGTCTGAAAGTTCGAGGAGGACAGATTAAGGGAATTTAAAAGTACTACTAGAAAAGAATGAGTAAGAGTCAAAGACAGTACCATTATTCTTTGTTTAACATAGTCGGAAGATAGAGTGTGTAAGTCATTATTTGGGGCAAAGAGAGAACCGAAGAAAATTGAGAAGAGCCTTACACATGCCAGTAATTGGACATGAGAAAAAGACGAGCCATTAGAGGGGCGGTGGGAGTCGGGTGGTGTGAATCTGGACAACTAGCGCCACCAGTGATGACTAGACTGAACAGCAGGTAGTAGAGATCTGAGAAGTAGAAATTGCCATTGCACATTAGGCATTATCTCCAGGCATTACAAATGATGGAATAGCTTGACTAAATAGTGACTGCCAGAAATTTGGCATGACTAATGGGAAATCTAAAATAATTTAATATATAAAGGATAAGCAGTCAGAATGTTATTGTGCTGTAACAGCGATTTAGTTGCATTTCCATGTGGTAAGTCTGAAAGCTTATTTCAGGATTTTTAACCATGTGGAGATTGAAATTGCTATTCAATAGTTGTCATGCTTTGGTTACAAGAATATATCATCCAGGAAAAGTTAGTTCCTTTTTGCTGGGAAAAATCTTTGAATTTACTTGTGTATAATTTAACACTCCTACGGTTTGCTTCTGATTCCATGGGAAATTAAATTGAAAGGATTCCAGTCAAAGTATGTGCCAGATGTTTAAATAAGATGCACAGTGTCCTTGAAATCACCTTTTCCTGTACAAGGGTTCCACAACATTGTTCCCAATGGCATTGTTTTTTCCTCTTAAGCTTTATATCCCCTATCTTTTCTTTCCCCAAGTCATCACTCCTACTTTGATTATAGTTTCAGGGATACTGGCAGTCCTGCAGAAACTCATCGAATTTGCTCTTGTAGACTGACTGACTGTGAGGCATCTTGGTTGAGTCTGATACAGACTTCAACAGATGCTTATTTTTTTCCGTTCGATGCCCTTGGATGGCCAACAGGGGCAGGAGGCCTGACTGACTTACCCTTCCCAACACTGGGGACATCCTGGTTCATTGCCCCAACTCTGCCTTAGGTGATGGTAAACTTGACACAATTGAGGGATTGAACCAGTGAACCATTCTGGTTTGAGTGGCTCGCTACAAAGCAAGCAGTGCTTCTTTTGAGTTGTTGCTGGGAGCTGAAAAACAAATGCTCCCTATTGAAAGCTCTCTGTGCTACGTTGGTGTGCCATGCATATGGCAAAGCTGATTACCACATTAGTAATTAATGCTTGGAGGTACAATTTACTTGCGTTATGCACTGAGACATGGTTTGTTCACTGAGCTGTGATCTTGTTTATGCCTCCGTCCAACTCTCCCTTACCCGCTTTGAGTTGTTAGTTACCATGAGTAGAGAGGTAGAGTACTCATTAGGAGAGCCGGTGCAGATACGATGGGCTGAATGGCCTCCTTCTGCACTGTAACAATTCTGTGATAATGTGACGTGTTCATTGTTTGCCCTGGACTCTGACTTACATGCTCTTCCTTCCAACTGTTAAACTGCACAGTCTTCTAATCTAACTCATTCTTTTCTAGGTCCTTCAAGTGTAGTACTTTGTAAATTCCCTTAATCTGTCCTCCTAGAACTTTCAGACTTTTAAAATTGAAGCTGGCACTCATCGCTCAGCCCCTAATTCATTTGTCTTCCTTTCAATCTTTTCAACTGTGGTGGTCGACACTAGTGCTTAACTTTGGTTGCTGTTAAGAAAAAAATCACAAATTATAGCTTGAGGGCAGAAAGGGTGAACGCAGCTCATCAACTCAAGATTTCCACCCTGAACATTTTGGACAAGCTACTGAGTAAGTAAATAATTTTGAACTACCAGCTGAGAAACAGGTTATTTTCTTTTGCTTGCAACTGATTCTCCTAGCACTGCGAAGAAGGATCGTTCTTTAAGTGAATGTGTGCAGAACCATAGTATTTTCCCGCTTGGATTTGGCTGTAGGACCTGCCTTTCTACCCTTTCTCTAGAGTGCTCCTTGAATTGTGTGCCCAACTGAGGCTGAGTATCCTAGTGGAATGCTTGGTCCTGCCAAGATGGCATCCAGATGCTGCTTGTTTGCAGCAAAAACATTTGGTTTTGAGCCACTTATTTCTACTTCTAAAACGGGGCAAGAATTTAGATTAGGTTGCAGAAAAGGAACTTAGAAAAATAAATAAAAGTAGGACAGAAAATAGTTTAAGGGGTCATGAATGCATTTTAAGTTTTTTGTCTTTTAATCTGAAATTGTGTTTTTGCTGGTTCAGGTTGTGTTATTATTCATGTATGAGCAACCTTATCACGAACTATTTTTGACAAGTTGAAATCATAGCCAACTAGGTGGTTGGAGAAACTCGAGGGTAAAATTTAAAGGGGATGCAGGAGCAGAGAGACCTGGGGCTCTCAGACCTAAATCTTTGAACATTGCAGGACTAGTTGGTAAAGCTATTGCTAAAAAGGAAAGGCACATGGGATCCTTGTCTTTATAAATAGAAGCATAAAAATACAAAAGCAAACGAGTTATGAAGTTTGTGAGTCACTTGTTAGGTTTCTTTTGGAGAATTGTGTCCAGTTCTGGGCACCAGGCTTTTGGAAGGATGTCCAGGTTTTTGAGAAGGTGCAGAAGAAATTTCGTAAATTGATACATGGTTGAGTGATGTCAGTTATATGGAGAGACTAGAGAACGTGACATTTTTCTGCGAGTAGATACGATTAAGGTTGGTAACCAGAGGACGCAGATATAAGATAAAATGTCAAAAGAACTGGAGGGGAGATGAGAATTTATTTTACACAACAAGTTGTTAGGTTTTGGATTGCACTGCCTTGAAAGGGTGATGGAAACAGATTCAATAACGGCTATCAAACAAGAGTTGGATAACTAGTTAGAAAGGGAAAAATGCAGGGCTATGGGAAAATAACACGGAAGTGAGACTTATTGACTAGCTCTTTTGAAGAGCTGGCATAGGCACAGTGGGCCGAATGGCCTGCCGTGCTTGGATGTTTAGGTTTTCTTGGACTTGTTGGCAGTTGAGGAGTTTACAGTCCAACGTTTTTATTAGTAATTGGCTCCTCGTTGAATCTCTGTTAGTTCTCCAATGGTCCTTTTTTCCTGATACAAGATTGATTTATTTTGTTGGAATTTAACACAATATATTTGTACCCTTAAGAGTATTTGTTATTTTATCCTGACAGCTGATCATAGTGATTGAGAGACAGCAGACTTCTGTACTATAGCCAAAGGACTTGTGTTTTTGATAGATTATGACTGATTCCTCATGTCCTTGTTATATTTTCCTCGATCCCAGAAACACCAGTAAATGTGCAGAAAAAATAATGTAAGCTGAGACAAGTACTGTGATTTATCTGCCTGCTGTCAGTTGACATTTACTTCTGCTAATCTTTGTTCTAAATAAACCTGATTTGTAGTTGTAGCCTTGAGATACATAGTCTGTGGGAGAGTTGCCAGTTAGAGAGGTAGGTAGTAAGCATTTCCAGTGTATATCTTAAGAGCAAACGGGCTAATTCTTCACCTGGGACACGGTAATTCCCGCATTACATATAAGGTCGTGTTTCAGTTCGTAAGTATTGGCTTGTCTGTGGAAATGGTCTCTTGGACTGGGCATGCGAATAAATATCAGGAGAGCGCATGAATCATAATGCTGGTAACCTCTGTTAAGACCAAAGAAACTTTAAAACCTATTTTTGAAAAAAGCTCTTGAAACACAGATTTTCAGATAGGAAGGTAGATTTATGTTCTAAGGAAGAGAAGATGACAGTGGATAACTGTGGTAGCATTCATAAAACCCTTTTCTGCTGTGTCGCGAGTCAGAAAGGAATTAAGTATTGTGCAGGTTGAAGTTTTTGTATTCAGGCAAATTCAGGTTAACTTCGAAGATGTTGCGGAGGTTTTAAATGGCTACTCTGCTTCAGCCTTCACTCCAGGAGACTCTGCTCTGTTGTCTTTAATGCAATGCATAGTTGACTCCATGAAGTTTGAATATCTAAGTGGATGTAGATATAATCCTTGGAAAGAATAAGGGAACTCAGAATCAGAGTTGGTAAAACAAAAGTACTGTACTTTGTAAATGACCTTGGTTCGGCATCAGCTAGAATACTGAGTCCAGTTTAGCTTGCATCCCGTGCTGGATGATGCATGAGCCCTGGAAAAGGTCCTGAGGCCAGCTGCTAGATTAACACCCACCTTAAAACATGAGCAAAACAAAACCTTGGATTTATGTAGCAGTTTTCAAGTATAAAACTGTCATATGGTGTTGCACAAAAATCCTTTAGTTGCCATGATTGGCTTGATAGCTGTATCTTATTGATTTTTTGAAAGAAGAAACATAGACTTTGGGGAGATTTCATTGCCGTCTTGAAAATAGTGACAGGATTAGATCGTGTCTATGTGGATAGACGGTATTAGTTCGATAGGTCAGGGAGAACAGGGGAATATGGGCATCCATTACATAAGTTTAGAACTGGGATAGATGTTGAGATTTTTCCTCTTGCATTGACCTTTGGAACAAGTTGCTGGCCTGGTGCAGTGAAGTGGATTTACTGCAGGTATCCAGAAGGGAGGTGGTGAGTTCCTGGCTGCTGCTGTTACTGTACCTCATGATTGCTGGTCTCCGGGACCTCAGCTTGATTTCCTTTTGGAGAGTGGAGACAAATTGCCCGGGTTTTTTCTGCTGAATTAGCTGAGGATTCCACCTCGCTTTCCTGAGTTGGTTGAGGACTTTTTCCCCCTGAATTTTCTTTGGAATATTTTCAAGAATACTTTTTTGCCCCTCTGGTGGTGGGAGGTTATATGTTTGACTCTGTTAATGGTGCAATATGAATGCAGGTTGTTGGTTGAGCGGGTGGATTTGTGTTGGAGGTAATGCTCAGTTGCATCAGGCATCCCATGACTATATGGGATAGGCTCAGTGGGTCAGCTGGTAGTTTCTTGACCATTTCTCTACATTGGGATAACTTTTTAGTTTTTGTAGAACGGGAATCTTTCAACGTTAAGGCTGAGACATCACAGAGCTTAGTTTTAGAATTTAGTTGAGAAAAATTGGATGTCACTAGAGTTTATGCCAGTGATCGATCACTGCAGTTTCGCAGGGGACTGAAGGTTGATGCCTTCACAGCTTCCTTTGTTAAAGTAAGGCTTTTTGGCACCCACCCAATAAAGCTGAAATATTTGCGCCTTTAACTAGCTCTGCATGGATCCTGCAGCCTGGCTATGGCACTAAGAATCATTAGACGCTTGTAGCCAGCAATAAATAACTGAGTGTGTAATTAATTTTGTGTCCTATCACTCCTCTGCCAGACACTTAAATTGCTGCCCTCGGGCAGTTTTTTTTTCACTTAGATGGAAACCTGGCTGATTCTCAGGGGAAATGTGATGGTATCTGACTGCTGTCATTTTGGATGAAATGCTATGAGAGGAGCTGCAGAAAGAAGCTGCTTTGCTTGAGACAAATTGTGCGTGACATCTGTGTGATGATACTGCCAACGAAAAGCACATAGTCCTGTTATCAGGTGTTGAGGTGTTACAAAATCTTGAGCAGTAATGGGTTTAAATTATATTGTGGTTTTCATGATCAAGGCACAGAAGTGTTTCCATGTTGAAAATTTACCAGCATTGGAAATAGTCGTGACTTGAGTGATTTATCCCAACTTCACTGACGATTGAGCCTCGTCCCCTACTGGGAAAATTCATTCACTTCAGTCAGGCGTTTTGTGTGGTGAGGGCAAAATATTAACCTGCAATCAATCGTTATGGAGTTTTCATTCACTGACTATCACGGAGAATTTTGGACAGAAGTATTTGGCCATGTTTACAATTTAACTTGAGAGAATTGAGTGCTCGAGTTTGATTTACAACAGGAGGTTCTGCATTTTGCTGATGACTCCCAACTCTTCCTCGCCACCATCTCTCGAGTCTTCCACTACCTTTGTGTTGTCAGGGTGCTAGTCTGACACCAGTCCTGGATGAGCTGAAATTTCTTCCAATTAAACATCAGGAAGACAAAAGCTGTTGTTTTTGGCTTCCATCTCCCTGTCACTGGCTGAACCAGAATGTTCGCAAACTCTGGGTCCTATTTGACCCCAAGTTGAATTTCAGTCCCTGTATATGGGCCATTACAAAGACCGCCTACTTCCACCTCTGTAAAATCACCCATCTTTGCCCCTGCCTTAGCCTTTCTGCTGTTGAAATCCTCATTTACCTTTATATTGTCTC
This sequence comes from Heterodontus francisci, assembly GCF_036365525.1. Classification (NCBI taxonomy): domain Eukaryota; kingdom Metazoa; phylum Chordata; class Chondrichthyes; order Heterodontiformes; family Heterodontidae; genus Heterodontus; species Heterodontus francisci. The sequence goes on from NC_090389.1 coordinate 37,393,557, forward strand.
CAGTCTGGACTCTTCCAATGCACCCCTGGTCAACCTCCCACCCTCCACAAACTTGAGTGCATCCAAACTCTGCTGCCTGTACCCTAACTTGCATTTAGTCCCTTTCACCCATTATCTCTATGCTCGCTGACCTACATTAGCACCTGGTCAAGCAATGCCTCATTTTTTTTTCGATGTTCTCATCCTACCATTGAAATCACTCCATGGCCTCTCCCCTCCCTATCTCTCTCACCTCCTCCAGCCTTGCAATCCTGTGAGAACTTTGATGGCCAGAATTAGAGGAACACAATGTACCACCCCTCCCCCACTCCCACTTCTTCTTTCACCCATCACTTTATCTGTTTAGGCTCAAAGCTCTCCTTTAAGACGCTGTGTAGAGTAGGATGAGGTGCCAATCAGGCGAACTGCTTCGTCCTGATGGTATTGAGCTTTGTAGCTGCACCCATCCAGACAAGCGGTGAGTGTTTTGTCACACAAGGACTTGTACCTTTATTGGTGGTGGTGCGACTCTAAGGTGTCGAGAGGTGAGCCACTGACTGCAGAATACTCAGCCTCTGATCTGCTGTAGTAGCCACAGCAGTTTTTGTCTCGTCCATTTGAGTTTCTGACCATTTCATTGAGAGTAATAAATATTGTCCAGGATTCTCCGAAACCCCCTCCTTCACTTCTCTTTGCATCGTGCTGCAGCATATTTTATGTCTACCTGAGTAGGGAATAGTACCATCAGCATGAAGAAACAGGAATGTAACTTGACATTCACTGTTGCTTTGAGTTCAGCTTGTTTTTTCAGCGTTTGATTTGTTACTTTTCATAGATTCCCTGTTCATTCCAGCACAGACACTCCGTTTGTGATGCTATCTTTGACTTTGGTTGAAATCTGAGCTTTTCAGACTGAATTTGCCAGCATTCTTGCCACTGACATTCCAAGGCTTCAGAATATGGCAGAGATGGTTGATTTATTTTGACACGTCATTATTTTCAACTAGCTAAATGATATAACAGTAGGAGGCGCCTCAGCTCTACAGTATTCATCTATCAGGAGCAGCCTTTTTTGGCCCTCCAGGCATGGGAATTTGAAGCAGCTTTCAGTTGCTGAATTTGTGCACAAGAGCAAAGTAGGGAACTGGCAGGAGTTGCACCATCCTGATCAAAGAACATTGTGGGCCACATCTTGGATATTACTGGAGTACAGAAAATTTTCAGTGTGTGGGAATACACTCTTGTAAGGCCCTTGAAATAAGTCACTTGGCATGATTTGGATCTATGAATCCCCTGGCTCAGCCGATTGACAACAGAGAATAAAAATTGATCTCTTCACAAGATGGTTTATGGCTGCATCCTCAAAGATAACAATGTTTTGGTCAAGTGGGTTCGGCAAAAACAAAACTGTTCAAGTATTCTGGCCAGGAGATTAGTCTTGCCTCAGTGGCTTCACAGCTGGGATAATGGAAGCAATAAATATGCGCTTGGTTTAATTTGCAATGTGGGGATTGACTCAACTTAAAATGAAGGTCTGTTGATAACAAAAGGATGTAGTTCTGCCCAATTTAATTATGTTTGTTAAACACCCAAAACAAATCTGGTGGTGATTGAATGAATGGTGGTAGGAATCTGGCACGGGCTGCTAACAGCTGGGTTGAGCAATGGACATCTAGATCAATTTCAGAAGATGCTGGGAAATGTAACATTGCTGTGAAGCTGGTAAGGAGGCCACATCATGAAAACTCTGGAAGAATTTGTACAATCTTCACTCCCTGGTCTTCATATTAATATAAACTGCCAAAAGATATTAGAAATTAGCATATACTTTCTACCTGCCCTTGCAACTATCTCTCTCCCTCTCTCTCAGTGCATCGTGGGCTGAGAGTTTAAATAGTGAAAGAAGGCCGCCTTCAGGTAATGATGGTATCATGTTTTTTTTGGTCCAGTTTTTGGCATCAATGTTGAATTTTGAATATTCTCCCTTTTGTCCAAGTCTGAACATGAATAATAAAGTCCATGATAACGTCAAGAATTTACTATGGGTTGTGTGGCATTGAATTCCATAATTTTCCCACAGACTATATTTCCCTGATGGAGAGGTTCTGTACTTGAGTAAATGTTAATTGATGTATACTGAAATTCATGTGCGAAACCAGTGCAAATGGGCTAGCCAGCAGATGTTCTGGGAAGTGCAATCCAAGTGAACAAGTACAGAGACAGTAGGTACTCTGTAGAAATGCTGCATTCCTCGTTTGGCAGAGTGAGCTATCAGCTGATGGGCACAAAGTCTCATCCATTTAAGGTTGTGAGGTGAGAACATTTGATATCAGTTGATATCTATACCGAGTGTAAAATGTCCTTCCTGCAAGTTGAAGGTCTCTCACGTTGAGTTTCTTTCAGTGTAGTATACTGTATTCGTTGCTCACAATGTGGTCTCCTCTACATTGGGGAGACCAAACGCAGACTGGGCGACTGCTTTGCGAAACACCTCCACTCAGTCTGAAAGCATGACCCCTGAACTAAAGGTTGCTGGCCATTTCACCTCTTTCTCCCCCCCTCCTGCTTTCATGCCCACATCTCTGTCCTGGGATTGCTGCAGTGTTCCAGTGAACATCAACACAAGCTCGAGGAACAGCACCTCATTTATCAATTAGGCACACCACAGCCTGTCGGACTGAACATTGAGTTCAACAATTTAAGAGCATGACGTGACCGCCCCCCCTCCTTTTTTATTTTTATTTTTTTTTATTCTTTATTTTAGTTTGTTTCTACTGTGCCTACTCACTTTTTTCATGTTTGTGCTTGGGGCCAGGCTGTTCAGTTTTCTGTCCATTAACACCCTCTCTGTACTAACACTTTGTCTTTCAACACACCATGAACATACCATTTGCTTTTGCTGCATGACCTTGTCAGTTATTCTCTGTGACCTTGTCCTATCAGCACCTTCTCTTTTGTTATCTCTTGCCCCACCCCCACTTTACTTGTTTAAAACCTTTTACATTTCTAATATTTGCCAGTTCTGAGGAAGGGTCAGTGACCTAAAACTTTAACTCTGCTTCTCTCTCCACAGATGTTGCCAGACCTGCTGAGTATTTCCAGCATCCGCAGTATTTTGCTTTTATTGTATCATTTTTAGTGTGTCTGTTACATCAGTGTAGTGTCAAGGAGGTGTAGGAACTGATAGTTGCTTATGCCAGTAGAATTGGCATCTTATGTATTTGTGGATTGCTCTGGTCCACTGTTGGTTCACCTTTTCGGACCCATTTCGAATCCATGTGAAACTGATGATCGAATGAAAGATAAATTTCCCTTTCCACAGTCAACAGTGACTGTCCTTTTATTCTTTAAACTTACCCTGCCCAAAAAAAAAATCAAGGCTAAAAACCCCTCTAACTAGATAGTGATGGGCTGTGGCAGTTAGTGCTTAATGTTAAGGACCACTTCTGTAAGCAAGCACTTACTCCCTGAGCACAAGTGTGATGTTATACCACTATATCTGGTGAGATAGTGCTATTTGGGGTCAAACTGAACAGACTTGTTCCTGTGATTTGCAGGCTGGGGTGGCACAAGCATCTCTTGAGCTCCAAGCTTTAAGGTAACAGAAGAAGAATCAATTGACAGACCATGTGGCTTAAGTTAGAATCTATGTTTCAGTTGATTAAAAATTAAGACTTTACAGTTGTGTAAGATCAGTGCAGCAGATACTCCTGTGTTGCAGCATATTTCGCTTCACAATGATCAGATGTCACTCTTTGTAAAGCCTCCCAATAATACTGAACCTGGACCAGTGTCTGTCATAGAATATTTATCTCGAGTTCACTCCACAGAGCATTCAGCTGCTTAATTCTATATTGGTGGAACATTGCCTTTCAGTTGATTTTTTTTTCCTGCTTAGGGAGGGAGGTGTCAGTCAACCACTTTCCCCAGAGAAAGCCTTTGCCACAGTATCTGGCATGAGAACGAGAGATGAAATGTTGTAGGCAATTATAATTTACTCATGAATCGAAGGGTCTTGATGGCATTTGGCAGGTGTCTTGCAGGGCAGATTTGATTGATAATGCAACCTTTGGGAATAATAAAACACTTGTAGTATCCAAATCTTCCAATATCCTGCCATAGTCTTGAGATGATTCAATAAATGCTCACACTCTTTTGGGTGACTACCTGCATGCACCAACTTGAATAAAAGGCATACAAGGCCTCTGTGGTATTTCTAGATGTACGTGTCAATGCTGATTTCCTCCTTGTGCAAAGAAAAACCAAGTCTCTAGTCATCGACTGTTAAGTGGTACCCTCACAAGTAATAAAAGGTATTCTATGTTAGCCAACAGAATAGATTTTGCATCTGTCTGGGTAGAATTAAAATGGCAAGCAAGCATGAAGCAACTTACATCGTTAGATTATATTTACAGCACAGAAACAGGCCATTCAGCCCATTGGGTCTATGCTGGTGTTTATTTTCCACATAAGCCTTCTGTCACCCCTCATCTAATTCTATCAACATATCCTTCTATTCCTTTCTCCCTGATGTGTTTCACTAGTTACCCCTTAAATGCTATTTGGCTCAACTGCTTCCTGCAGTAGTGATTTCAACATCCTCAGCGCTCCTTGGGTAAAGAAGTTTCTCCTGAGTTCCCTATTGGATTTATTTGTGACATCTTATATTTATGGCCCCTAGTTCTGATCTCCCCTGCAAATGTAAACACCACCTTCATGCCTCCCCAGTCTTCAAGACCTATGAGGTCACTCCTTAGTCTTTTTGTGGAGAAAAGAGTACTCCTTTTGACAAATGACATGTAGATTCAAGTGAAAGTTTTCATCGTTGAATTTACTTTTTTATAAATTTATTACCTCTACATTTCATCTGCATCATTACTTTGTGTTTTAGCCCTCTTTTTTTAATTTAGGGCATGTTTAGTCTGTCTTGATAAATATAACCCTTCAGTTCTGGTAATCTGTTAAATATTGTTTGCTCCTTTTCCAGTGCCTCTGTATCCTTATAAAATGGCGATCAGAACTATTCACTGTATTCCAAGTGTGGGCTAACCAAGCTTCTTCACATGTTTAACCTATCATTCTTGCTTTTCAATTCTATCCTTCTAGAAATAAAGAAGAGTGCTTTTTTTCTGGCCTCATTAACCTATGTTGTTGTGTACCGCCAGATTGCTCTGTTCCTCTGTCCCATTTAGACATTTACTATTCTTCCTGCCAAAATGGACCACCTCGCACTTTACTATTGAACTTGAATTTATAAAGTAGCTTTCATGACCCAAAGCCAATTAATCAATTTTGAGTAAAGTCACAGTCTAAATGTAGAGAAATGTGGCTATCATTGACCCACAAACAGCAATGAATTGACCAGATAATCTGTTTTAATGATTTACATTGAGAGATAAATGTTGCCCAAGACACCACGAGTTACTCCCCTGCTCCTCTTCAAACATGGGATCTTTTACGTCTAGCTGAGATTGTAGATGGGATCGTCTTTTAACATCTCAACTGAAGAACAACACCTGCAACACTGCAGCATTCCTTAAGTACTTGACTGAAATGTTGGCCTAGATTATGTGCTTCAGTTTCTGGAGTTGGGCTTGAACCCACAACTTTCTGACATGAAGGCCACCAGTGAGCCAAGACCAACATGAGAAATTCTACTGAATTTCCAAATGTTGCTTTTGTACATGCTAGTCTGTTTCGTTGCAGATACCATTGCTGAACACTGATTTTTTTTTGTGTGTGTGAGTAATAGGAAATTAATGCCTTTTTATTTTATTTCTCCAATTACTATAAATTTTATTGTAGCCACTGATTCTGCATTTGTAATTGCATTTAACACTTATTTTGTCAAATACTTCAAGCTAGCTCAAAGTTGAGCAAAACTAGATCGACAGTTGTCGTAACCTTGTGCTTATTAAGTCAGCAAGGGAAAATATTGGAGTGATAAGTTGGGATTTGGTTCCTTGGGTGGAAGGAACTGTCTGATGCTTCAGCAGAGTATGTTTCATTGCATGAACCTCTGGATAGTAAGCGTTGGGGAGGAAGAAATATCACAGCCATGTCTGCTTCTGCTCTCATACTGGAAAAACACACATTTAGATATTGTATCAGTCATTGGATAGTGCAACTCTGGTTCAGTCCCACCCATCTCTGCCCAACTTCCCTGCCCGAGCTCATGGAGGACCAATCTGATTCACCTTCACCTTTCTCAGAATGAGATCAGTTCACTGAGCACAGACTATTGATTATACAGTTGACTGTCTTGGTCTGCATGGCTCACTGCCAAACTGGGCAGCGCGATGACCAACAGAGTCATCCAGGAGTGGCACAGCTGTGATGCATTACTTCACACTACCTTATTAGACCCGTTGCTGGCTAAATTACTGACAAATACTAATTTTTACACCAGATGGTTGCATGCCTGGAGATATTTGTTCAACCTCTTGAACTTTGAATGGAATAGAGGTGAAATTGCCCGAAGCAAATGGCATATGCAGATTCAAGTGAAAATTCTCTTGTGTTCCCTCAGGCTTTTCAGCTTGAGTGATTTTTCACCTTTATTAAATTAAAAAAAATTGACCTTTCCATTGCCACTTCTACTTTATAGTTAGTGTTGACAGTCCTCTCTTTTTTAAATTTAAGGCAAGTTTCAGCAACATTCCAACAAAAACATGAGTGAATACTTCTCTCAACATAATTTATGATGTGATTTCTTACAGAATTTGTGCAGTTCTCCTGTATTCATCTGGAGTAATCATGATCACTCCTGCCTTTGATTTAAGTCAAGAGCCTGATTTCCTCAGTATCATAATCCATGTCCCATATGCAAACGTTAATGAGGTTGACCTGTACGTTGATGGAGTGGACTTCAAATTTTATGCCAAGCCATACTTCTTAAGGTAAGTACTACAGCAATGGGATTTGGAGTATGTGGTTTTAATTGTCCCAATTGTACTGCTAATTTTTGTTACAGTAGATTGGCAAACCCATTTATCACTTTCCTAATGTGGAACGTTTTATCACCGTAACATCATTACATAAATAGGAGTTGTTAACAGTGTATTGGCCTTCTAACCTCGAGCATCTGCTCTCTTGTGAAAACAGATTGACTCTTCCAGGAAAGATAGTGGAGGATGGCAGAGAGAGAGCTTCATATGATGTTGATACAGGTATGATAAATATATAGCTTGCTTTGACTTTAATCTTTGGTAAAATTTTTTCAGTTGGTTGTAAGGATGCAAAGTGTGATAATGGAATGATGAACTGTTATCCTATCATTGCTGTTTTTAGAGTATTTTAAAATCTGCCCACAAGCATCTGTGTCTTTGTGACAAAAGTATATTTTTAGCTTTGTTATTTGCCCTGGATGTAGCTAACTAAGCCTTTGGACATCTTAACTGTGACAGTTGTACATTTTTATTATACCTATAGTGGAGCTTTCTGTCAGATTCATGAAGCTATTTTTCTTTTTTGTGTGGACTGTATTTCTGTCCCCAAGATGAGAAGCGGTTGTCTTGGGTAAAGCATCATTTTCTTCCTTTATACCCAGTGTTGGCATGAGCCACTTTTAAAAAATTATTCTTTCATGGGATGTGTGTGTCACTGTTGACGCCAGTGTTTATTGTCCATCCCTAATTCCCCTTGAACTGAGGGGCTTGCTAGGCCATGACAGAGGGCAGTTAAGAGTCATCCACATTTCTGAGAGTCTGGAGTCACATGTAGGCCAGACCAGGTATGGACAGCAGATTGCCTTCCCTAAAGGATGTTAGTGAACCGGATGGGTTTTTATGACCGTTAATAATTTTGTGGCACTATTAATTACTGAGACTAGCTTTCAATTCCAGATTTTTATTGATTAATTGAATTTTAATTCTACCAGCTGCCATGGTGAGATTTGGACCAGTGTCCCAGGGCTTTAGCCTGGGCCTCCAGTGACATTACCACTATGCCACCTTCTCCCCTTGGCTTTTTGGTAGTGCTGGGTAAACTCCTATGATGGAAAATACTTGGTAATGGATAGAGATTTGAATGGAGTTTGGGGTCTTTTAATGTTCGTTTTCAATTTCTCCTGAAACACAAGCTTGGGACCATTTGCAAGCAGGTTTTGTTTCTGTTTCCAGTGCATTTCCAGAAAAGTAACTGATCCTTCTAAAGAGACTTAATATGCTGTCACTAGTGACACTGAGTATCGTTACGACTAAGACGGGAGTAGTGCACAGTTAATTCAGTCTCACTACTCCACAGGTCATCGCATATTAGTAAAGTTTCCCACCTACTGGAAAATAACCAAATTAAACACTCTTTGGTCCCCCAGTATAAAGCATACCAAACCAGGTTTCTTTAAACAACAACAAAATTAACTCTTTATTAATAAACTAAGTCTTAAACAATAATGAGATAACTCTATATGTGACAAGATTCTGTTCAAACTTGTTATTCTTCCTAACCGTCATGCGCACACACACATACATTCAAAAAAAAACAGGTTAACCGAGAGAAAAGGATGTTTTAGTTTACACGAATATCCATTATAAGCCCACCGACTCCCACAGCTACCTCGACTACACTTCTTCACGCCCTGCCTCCTGTAAGGACTCCATTCCATTCTCCCAGTTTCTCAAACTCCGACGCATCTGCTCTGATGACGTAACCTTCCATAATAGCACTTCTGATATGTCTTCCTTTTTTATCAACCGAGGATTCCCCCCACTGTGGTTGACAGGGCCTTCAACCATGTCCAGCCCCTCATGCCTTCCTTTCCTGCCCAGAACCCCGACAGGGTTCCCCTTGTCCTCACTTTCCACCCCGCCAGCCTCCACATCCAGAGGATCATCCTCTGCCATTTCCGCCACCTCCAGCATGATGCCAGCATCAAATGCATTTTCCCCTCCCCTTCCCTGTCAGCATTTTAAAGGGATTGTTCCCTTCGCGACACCCTGGTCCACTCCTCCATCACCCGTGACACCTCATCCACTTCCCATGGCACCTTCCCATGCAATCTCTGGAGGTGTAATACCCGCCCTTTTACCTCCTCTCTCCTCATTATCCAAGGTCCCAAACACTCCTTTCAGGTGAAGCATTTACTTGTACTACTTTCAATTTAGTATATTGTATTCGCTGCTCACAATGCGATCTCCTCTATGTTGGGAAGACCAAAAGCAGAGTGGGTGACAGCTTTGCTGAACACATCCGCTCAGTACGAAAGCTTGACCCCGAGCTTCCGGTTGCTTGCCATTTCAATACTCGCCCTTGCTCTAATGCTAACATTTCTATCTTTGGTCTGCTGCAGTGTTCCACTGAACATCAATGGAAACTTGAGGAACAGCACCTAATTTTTCATTTAGGCACTCTACAGCCTTGCGGACTGAACATTGAGTTCAGTAACTTCTCATCATTCTGCCATTAACAGTCTCTTTGTACTAATGCTTTATCTTTCACCACAAGCGCTAACACATGCTTTGCCTTTGTCCCAGGACAGCTTTGTTATTTAATCTCTCCTGCCCTATCAAACGCCTTCCCCTTTGTTCTTTCCCCTACCTCCTGTCCCATTCACGTGCTTAAAACCTAATTCTTTTCTAAACTTTGCCAGTTCTGATGAAAGGTCACAGACCTGAAACGTTAACTTTGCTTCTCTCTCCACAGAAGCTGCCAGACCTGCTGAGTATTTCCAGCACTTTTTGTTTTTGTTTCAGATTTCAAGCATCTGCAGTATTTTGCCTTTATTTTGTTTTAGTTTCTAACTGTTTATTAGGAATAATAAAATAACTGGGTTGTGATGCTCTGGTAGGATATTTTTGCATTGGTGAGGTGCCCCAGAGTCCAATAGTAGATGCCACTCGAAGTCTCTCCAGGTAAGGTGGATGAACCGTCTGTGATGGGTAAGCGTTCACGGCACTTCTGCAGCAGGCGTCACACAGATCTTTCAGCAAAGGGTGTAGCAACAGATCAACTTGAGTTTTGAAATAGTAGTCTAGCAATAGAAGCTTTCTAGAGCTTTCAGGATCTCTCAAAACACAAGAGGCAACAGGAATCACTCCTGAGGCAGAGATTTTTCAGAGACTGGAGGCAGTAGGAATTTGCTATCTTTTAAAATGCAGGGCTTCCTCTCTGCAAAAGAGCCTTTCTCCACAGAGAGCAACAACTCCTCTTTTTCTGGGTCTTTTCTCTCTTCAGGCAGACCACAGCCACCACCTCAAATGTAGAATTTCTTATTGCAAGAGAGGCAAGCCGCCTTTTTCAGGTAGAGGTTTTTATTATCTCTGGTCTGCAAAAACACAGGTTCCAGCCGTTTTTTCTTCCTCCTGTCTATCCAGTTCACTGGTCTTTTGCAAAGCAGAAAAACTGAAATTCTAACAATCAAGTCATGTGACCTGTCATTTCCTCTGTTGCTGTTTCTAACAGGTGTCTTGCAGTCTGCCCCACTCAGTTCAAACACCAAGTTTCAGCATTCAATGTTTCACAAAATCCTTTTTTTTTCAGTCTTTTAAAAGCACAGAATTCCAAGCCTTCAAAATAAAAAAAACTCTTGTGACAGTATACATAGGCCAAATGGATCTTTTTGCCCTGTGTCATTGAAGCAATTGGAACTTTAGCTTCAGCAAATGGATGAATTCACCTCAAACCCTGAAATGGGATGTTTAAATAGAACTTCAGAAAATAAGGCAGTCTGTTGATGTAGTTGATAGGTTAAGTACTTAGCACTGATTTTTATTACTTTGTCGTTTCAATAGTCCAGACAGAAATGATTTCAACCTGTACCTTCTGGCACAATGTGGAAAGGAGCAATTTGTTGGCCAGTTTTGAGGGCACGTACTCTCACTGAGCGCGTATTGATTTTCTACAGCTGGTGTCAGTGAAGGAGCAAATGAGATGACCGTAAATGTTAGTAATGCTCATTTAAAAGAAAATGACTTTATTTGTGCTGCGCATCACTAAGATGAAGCGCCAGCCCAGTGTACCCAACACCAACCTGAAAAGAGTGCATATTTGTGCAACTTTGTCGTCTTTTCTGTGCTTTAGTCTTTGCATGCCTTCAGTGAGATTTATAAATTAGTGCATTGTCCTTTCTTTGTGTTGACTTTGTGTCACAGTGTGAAATGTGTGTTTGCACACTCTGAACTCTGCTTCCAGTGGTGCAAGTACACAGTACAAGACAAATTTGGCCCTAATTATCATTAACTCGGTAACCTCACTAAAAGGCCACAACATTGGCATGAGAAATGGAACTGTGCTCACTTTTTCAACTAAGCATTGTCGCCCCATCCAATATCTCTTCCTTTTGGATCCTTTTTTTTCCTGTATATTTGTGAAGCATCTTTTGTGAGGTGATTTTCTAAATTAGGAACACTGTGCACATGCTAATGAATGCAATCAGTGTTGATCTTCATGAGAGTTAATACATTTTGTTGCCCCAAGTTAGTATTCAATATTGATACGGGATACAAAGCATGAAGAAAGGGTGGGGGGGGGATTGCATTTATTTAACAAATTTTGTGTGCTGAAGATGTTGCAAAATATTTACAGCCAATGAATTATTTTTGAAGTATTTTGTGGACAAATGTATAGTCATTCTGCATACAGCAAGGTCCCACTGGCTTTACGATGATTAATGAAAAAAATGTGCTTACAATTCATAATTTAGAATCAAACTACTTGTAAAATTAAAAGCTAATAGCATGAGGGAAGATTTCCGTTGTTGGCAACCTGCAGTGCAAGTCTAAATGGTAATTTGTCTACATGTATACATTTTACTATAAATAGTTAATAGCAAATCTCTTTCCCCTGCACCCCACTTTCCCATCTATTTAATATGTTAGATTTTTCTCTGAACACAAAGCTTGTGTTTTATTGTTGTGGCATTTGGAGTATCTGGTTGGGATTTCTGCCAAGGTTTTTCCAGAGAAGAAAACACGCATTTGTCATGAGACAAAGTCTTTTATTATTTTTATAATTTTATTAATCTATGTAGTTTTACTGTATGCTTGACTAACATTTGAATTATTTGTTTATCAAAAAGGGCGCTGTCGTGGGCTAACTTAGGTGCCAGTTTATAAGAGATGGCCTTTTGCATTGGTGCAGTTGGTATGACACTTACTTGATAATCTATGGCTGCTTCCCCTACCGTTATGAAATTTCAGTTGGAAAATATTCTGAGATTCCATCAGTTTGTAGAATTTTCGCTGGCGCTCAGCGGATTGTTCGCAATGATGTGTGTTGGAGTCCACAGAGGTGGAGTTCGGTAGTTCTGCACAAAAGAAGTGGTTCAGCAGGCAGAGTAACTGTTCCCTCACTTAAAAATCGAACTTCACCATTCGAAAAATCTTGCATCCATTTTTATATCATTGGGCCATTAAACAGTTCTTCGCGGCCAATATAGAGATAGTGATGGAGAGCTATAGGTAAATCTCGATATAATTTGACTTAATATGCAACAACAACTTGCATTTGAGTTGACGTTAACGTAGTAAAAACATTACCAAGGCACTTCACAGGAGCGGTGTCGAACAAAATTTGATACTGGGCCACATAAGGAGATATTAGGGCAGGTGACCAAAAGCTTGGTCAAAGAGGTAGGTTTTAAGGAGCATCTTAAAGGAGGAGGGAGAGGAAGAAAGGTGAAAATGTTTCTAAAATAATTAGAGCTGACAAATGAAATGGAAGGGTATGTGAGGAAACTTGTGATTGTATTGAAGCAAACAGACCTCTTTTGCACTGTTTGTATTTTTTGACTTGGTGCTGTTTGAAACTGTTTGGTAATGTATTTTTTATAGAGATTTTTATGAATAAAGTATATTTTGGAAATAAAAAAAAAAATGGAGCTGAGATGGAGCCTGGAGCTATTTCTGAGAACATACAGTTTTATTGATGGACATGTGTCTGGTGATATGCTAACTTTTGCCTAATTATATTTGGCTGAAACCTGAACAGATATGCAAGAAAAAAATGAAATGCTGCTGGTGCTCCTGCAGTCTGAAAAACAACCATTTACCACGACTCACTGTTTTCTGTCCTTAAGCCAATTTCTTATCCAATTGGACACTGACTCTCCTGTTAGGGACAGAATTGAGAGACAACTGAAACCCCCATTCTCTTCCCTTTGCCCTCTGTTATCGGTGTATTTTTTGAAAAGGAAAATGTGTTTGTTTCTTAACCCCTGAGTGTATGGCCAATATGAATAACCTGCAGCATGCTTTTCTTGGGATAAAATAAGGAGGATAATTTTTATTCACATGTTCAGTCTGCAAATCTGACACTGCATCTCTCGCTCTCACATTCACACGCACTCTTACCAATTGCAAACAAAGGAATTGTTCCTAAATCACATGATTTGGCTCATCTTGGCAGGGGGGTGGGAGGAAAGGCATGTGTTGCAGGCCCAGCGTAAAGGCGTTTTCACTTGAACTGTGGCTAGGTGGATTCAATAGTTGTATATCATAGTCATTGCAGGATTCTCTCGGAGTAGGATTTTCAGCAGGTCACAAAGTTAGTTGCTTGTAGTCTCATTACCAGGAGGTCAGTTTTCTGTACCGATGGACTTGAAAAGCAACAAGTTTGGAGACCTTAAGATGTTACAGCCTCCAGTTCTTTTAAGGCACGATGGTACTGCCTTTGTTGCTGTCTCTCTAGCTTGTTGTTCGCAGACTGACCAGTTTCTCCCTGGTGCTTGGAGTAATAAAATCTGATCAGTGATTAGTTTCAGTCTTGTGACCACCTGATCAATGCTTGCCCACCCAGAATGATTTGAGGTTGAAAGTCATTGTTGCACAGTGGGGATGGATGGTGGACATTAAACACCTATGAGTTAACTGTTTTCTTACAGCTGTCTTTGTTAAATTTCGAACTCGGAGACAGTCTCGGAGTCCACAGATATTGAGTATTGGGTAAGACCACAAACAATAGGAGGGGTGAATTCCACAAATGTTTTAGTCTTGGTATGTCCATCCAAGGGAGGCACTCCATCCATGGTCATTCAAGTAGCAACTTTCCAGATGCTTGAGATACTTCTGAGCCTGGGATGAAATTACAAATGTCACCTGACCCTCAAGCCATCTTTATTGCAGAATTTTAATGTCCATGTGGGTCATTTAAAAAAAAAAGAAAATTCAGCTCTCGAAGTATTGATGCTGAATACAGTCATGTTTAAAGTTATGAATAAGACATGCCTTTACTGGGCATGACATCCTATTCCATGAGCCTCAATTTTGTTCAGCCTTTTATGTGGTACTTTGTCTAACACCGCCTTAAAATCCATATCGACAGCATCCACTGCAATCCCTTCATCAACCTTCTCTGTTGCTTCATAAAAAAATTCAGTTAGATTAGTCAAGCATGATCTGCCTTTTACAAATCTGTGCTGGCTCTCCTTAATTAACTCGAACCTCTCTGGGTATGTATTGATTTTATTTTCCCCTGATTATTATTTCTAAAACCTTACCCACCACCAATCTCTTCAAACCTTGTACTTGCAAGCACATTCTTAGTATAGTTTCTCTAGTGCATACAATGTGTTGATGAGCCAAAAGTGCATGCTTTAAATTACTGTCAACTGTAACTTTATTCAGAAATGACCGTTGTTTACTTGTTGAATACAGCTATTGAACATTTTTTATATTCATTCACAGGATGTGGGTATCGCTGGCAAGGCCAGCAGTTACTGTCCATCCCTAATTGCCCTTAAGGTGGTGGCGAGCCACCTTGACAACTGAGTGGCTTGCTAGACCATTTCTGAGGGCAGTTAAGAGTTAACCATATTGTAGCAGATCTGAAGATAAGCCTTGGCCAGACAAGATTGGCACAAGAGATTTCCTTACCTAAAGAGCATTCGTGAACCAAATGGGGTTTTGACAACAAACCAGTAGTTTCATGTTCACCATTACTGATACTGGCTTTTTATTGCAATTTTATTTAAATTCCCCAGTTGCCATGGTGGGTTTTGAACTCAGTCCTCTGAGTTTCTAGTCCAGTAACATAACTGCTATGCTACTGTATCCATAGTGAGGAAATACTATTAAACCCAAAAACGTATTATGCCTTCTTTTGTCTTATTGTTACCAGTTCTGTCATTTAACTGTCTCTCGTTCTCTGCCTAATCACTTCACAGATCATTTTCTTTGCATATGTGTGTGGTCTCTTTCTCCCACCCCCCAAATCACCCCTGCCCCACCTACCCCGGTCACTTGCTCTGTTGCTTCTTATAAGCTCGCCATCTGTAATATTTACATGTTCTGACAAGATGTGTTATACGTCAGAAACATTGACTTTTTTCATTTCCCCCCAATTACTGCCTTACCTGCTGAGTATTACCAACATTTTTCAGTTTTTTGGCAGTTTGTCATACTGCCTTGCAATTTAAAAGCTAACTTTTTGTTGCCTTTTTAAATAAGTCATTTGTGCCAATATTGTCTGGCCAAGGCTTATATTCAACTCACCGTTGAATATAATTGCCTTGTAATAATCAAGTCTAACTTATCACCAGTTCTGTGGAATTAATTTGTTTCTGTTGTTTTCCAAATACAATGTTTAAGTAACTGGGCACAATCGGATGGAATGTCACTCTTTTCATTTGTATTTACTGTGAAAATCATGCCATTTTCCCCTTCCTTCACCAAGCGCAGTCCGGGTAGTCCTTTTTGGAAGTTTTATCTTGCTGTGGATGTTGTGCAACATGAGGACCGAAAGGGCAAAAAATGCTTTCATTAAATACCGCTGCTTTATTGTACAGTAAAGAAAAAGGAGATTGGTGCTGGCTGGCTTGTGAACCTGCCTGTTGGCGGGGGTGGGTGTGGTGGTGGTGGGTGCACATGCATGTTTGTACTTGTGCATAATATCTTCATCTGGAGGTCAGTGCCTTCACTATTAGGTTTGGAATTCCCTCCCTAAATCTCTCTGCCTCTTTGCCTCTCTTTCTTCCTCAGAGGTGCTCTTTTAAACCCACCTCTCAGACCAAGATTTTGATCATCTGTTCATGTCCTGATATCTCCTCCTGTGGCTCGATTTTCAAATCTTTTTTTGTTAACGCTCCTGTTAAGTGTTCTGGGACATTTTGCTATGTTGAAGGCACTATATAAGTGAAAATTGTTGATCACTGGAATGTTGAACTGTCATCCATTTTCTCCAGCATAGTGGTTCAAATGCCCTGTCTGAGTTGTAATTTATGTTCCTATGTTGTGTGCCACTGTCACCGTGCTAAAGGGGATAGATTCAGAACAAATCCAGCAGCTCAAAACTGAGCATCCATGAGCCACTGTGGGCCATCAGCAGCAGCAGAATTGTATTCAAACACAGTCTAACCTCGTGGCCTGGCATATCCCCCACTCTACCATTACCACCAAGCCAGGGGATCAACCCTGGTCCAATGAGGAGTGCAGGAGAGCATGCTTGGAGCAGCAGCAGGCATACCTCAAAATGAGTTGCTAACCTAATCAAGTTACAGCACTGAGCTTCATGCATGCTAAACAGCAGAAACATCATGCAATAGACAGAGCTAAGCGATCCCACGACCAACAGATCAGATCAAAGCTCCGCAGTCCTGCCACATTCAGGCATGAATGGTAGTGGACAATTAAACAACTAACTGAAGGAGGAGGCTGCACAAATATCCCCATCCTCGATGATGGGTGAGCCCGGCACCTCAGTGCAAAAGATAAGGCTGAAGCATTTGCACCAATCTTCAGCCAGAAGTGTCGAGTGGATGTTCCATCTCTGCCTCCTCCTGAGGTCCCCAGCATCACAGATGCCAGTCTTCAGCCAATCCGATTCACTCCACGTGATATCAAGAAACAGCTGAAGGCAGTGGATACAGCAAAGGCTCTGGGTCCTGATAACATCTGTGCTGTAGTACTGAAGACTTGTGCTCCAGAACTGCACCCCAAGCCATGCTGTTGTAGTACGATTACCATCCCATCAGTCTACTCTTAATCATCAGCAAAGTGATGGAAGGTATCGTCGACAGTGCTATCACCTTCTCAAGGGCAATTAGTGATGGGCAACGAAACCTTGCTAGTGACGCTCACAGCCCATGAAAGTTTTTTTTAACAAAACTGAGTTTACTTCAATATTGGTATTTTCAATACTTATTAGTCCAGGTGCAACCACAAATCCTTAAAAGTGAGACGTGAATATTTTAGCTCTATGGAGCGTTTAAAAACTGTCCGGACTGTTAAAATAATATATTAAATAGATGTGAGGTTTAGTAACTTTCTAGATGGAGTTGCTGTTTCGTTAATGGCCAAACAGATGTGATTGTATTTCTTTTAATATTTGATTTTTGAGAAGTTCAAATCTAATTTTAAATGTTTACAAGGAAGAGAGAAGATGGTAAAGTTAGAAAACTGGATTAAAAAAAATCACAGCTGAACTAGTGAAGGGTACTCTGATTCCTTGTGTTTCATATGTATAATGTTATATAAGGTAGTAATGGATCTGAATTATGATGCCACCATAGACATCAAAGAATATTATTTGAGTAGCTTATTAAGGTGATTTGAATCTAGATATTGTTAGAGATTTTACAACACTTCTCTAATGTTCCCAGCTACACTAGAACTTCTTTATCAGGTGCATTTTCTTTTGTAATGAAATATGTCTTTATTCTCTGTGCTGTATGGGTTAGTGTAGCCTAGACTTATCAATTAATACTGAAACGCAGTAATTCACTTACCCGCATTAAACGCCCACCATATTCTCAGTGCTATTCTTTTGAAATACACTGCAAAGTATTCTCCAGTGTTTGAAGTGCTGGAGACTTTAAAAACCTGACCAAAGGAAGAAATAACTCAATGTAGAAGATACCGAGGCAGCAAAGACACCAAGGCAATGGTGTTAAATTGAATGCCTCGGTTACTGCAATACTGATAAATCTCCTTTTGTTAAAGTCACATTAATTTCTTTGTGTTTCTGTTTGTAGGAATTTTTACTATAAAGGTTCCAAAAGAGACCCCTGGAGAATACTTTGAGGGGTTGAATATGCTGACTGCACTTCTGGCACCAAAGGGTTCAAGATCTGCAAAGCCACTGCTGGAAGAGATGGGTATGTTTTTTGCTGTCTAAAGTGTGCCTTCACTGCCCATTCTCCCTTCCCATTTGCTTCCTTAAGTAAAACGGTTATAAAAGCTGTTTGATCCTCTGAACGATAAAATAGTCCAGTAATATTACTGATTGGTTAGGGGTGGTAGGTAGTTATTCAAGTGTCCTTGCCCAGCCTCAGAAGCATTATTGCAAAGGGATCTGCTTAGGAGACTGTCAATAGGTAAAAAGGTTAATAGTTTCTCTTGGGGTTTTTTTTTTAGCTGCTGTGGGATGTCTCTAACTAATTCAGTTGTTCCTTTCTCCCATGAGATGAACTGGAATGATGAAACCAAGAGGAGCTGTAGAAAATAGTTTGTGATTGTTCCTCAGGGAGTCTGTGATTTATTGAATTTGAGATGGTTCATTTAATTATATTTAAAACTGGCTACTGGTATCATAAGCTCCATTGGAATTAGAAATTATACTGGCAGCATTGGCAGTAAAGAAGTATATATAAGCTCCAGTGCTGTAGTAACACCACCTTCTATCAGAATCAAACTTGAAGTCAAGTGAAAATAATCTAGCATGATTGATCTTCCCCTCAACTGAGCTCTGTTAGCAGCATCACAATTAGCAATGAAATGAAGAAAAAGAACACCATGAATTGCAATGTGTAGCCGTTGCCTTTTCTTAAAAAGGAGAGTACACTTGAGTGCTTGGTTCTGAGTTATTAAAAACTGTATATGGTTTGGAATTTAACTCTGGTTCTTGCAAATCCTCTTTTGCTGCTGGAGTTGTAAGGTTATATTGCAAAATTAGCGAACAGTCTAAATGAGAACATAGAGCCCGTATTACGAAGCTGTGCCTGAATCGAGGTTTAATTTGTGCCAGAGAATTTAGAAACCAAAATAACATTCAATATTAGCTACTGTCATCGCACCATTATTGAAGGAAGCCTTTTAATGTTGTAAGATTTCACCCCGAGCATGCTATGTATAATTAATTCTCATAGTGTATTCACTGAATTAATAGTTCACTTTTAAAGTTCTGGCAGTTAACGCCTTTCTTCACCAAATTGCTCAAAAGTTCAGTTTAATTGCTAAAATTGTGTTGTCTTAGTATGAATTGCCCCATCAGACAGTCTCGTGAATATTAAGTATTCAGTAAGCCATTTAGCCTCTTGAGCTTGTTCCACAGTTCCATTTGATCATGGCTGATCAGTTCCTCGACTCTATTTAACTGCTGTTACTTCTTATCCCTGGCTACCATTACCTAATGAGAGTCTGTCGGTGGCAGTCTAAAAAATTTCAATTGATCGAGTATCCACAGCCCTTTGAGTGACAGGTTTCCTTCTGTGTATTTTTTTTTTCAAAAGTGCATCCTGATTTAACTCCTAAATGGCCTGGCTCTAATTTTAAGATTATGTTCCTTGTTGTGGATTTCTCCGCCAGAGGAACTAGTTTCTCTGTCTCTACCGAATGCCTTCATAATTTTAATTGCTTGGATTTGATCTGCCTTCTAAACTCGAGAATGCAAGCTAACTTTATACAACCTGTCCTCATAATGTAACCCTTTAAGCCCTGGTATCTGGCGAATTTGTGCTGTACCCTGGCCAAGACCAATATATTTTTTCTGAGGTTCAGTGCCCAAAAGTGAATGCAATGTTTAGTTTAGAGATACAGCACTGAAACAGGCCCTTCGGCCCACCGAGTCTGTGCCGATCATCAACCACCCATTTATACTAATCCTACACTAATTCCATATTCATACCACATCCCCGCCTGTCCCTATATTTCCCTACCACCTACCTATACTAGGGGCAATTTATAATGGCCAATTTACCTATCAACCTGCAAGTCTTTGGCATGTGGGAGGAAACCGGAGCACCCGGAGGAAACCCACGCAGACACAGGGAGAACTTGCAAACTCCACACAGGCAGTACCCAGAATTGAACCCGGGTTGCTGGAGCTGTGAGGTTGCGGTGCTAACCACTGCGCCACTGTGCCGCCCTGCTGCAGATAGAAAATGAATTTGGGGCAAGTGTTTGAATTAATAAATTTATATAGGCTCATCAAAATTGTAAATGGACATGTATACCTCGTATTTGATCTCGAACAATTTCCAACTTGCTGGGCAAGTTTAAATACATTCTCTGTGAAAATGTTATTGCACTGTTGCAGTTGCTGAGCTAGCATTGTCCCTACGTTATAATTGTTTTCCACTTTTTGTATAGCCTTTCAGAGCTGAGGTTGAAATACTCCTGCAATTTCTTTTGCAGGACACTCCATCAATGCTGAAATTGAAGAGGAGGAAGATCAGAAAGAATTTGACTGGGAAATTGAGCAAACACCCTATGTAGAATTGGAAGCAGATGTTATAAACTCAAGCTATTTCTATGGCTTTGGAAACTTGAGATCAGGAGTCTTCAAAAGACTGCAGGCAAGTTTTAAATGTGCTATCATTGCAACCATGTCATGGTAGTGTTCAATGTTTGCTCCAGTTTCACTGTGTTGCTGCCATTACAAGCAAGAGTCTGTGGCTTTAGTCTAAGGAGACTGAGATAAGAGAGAACTGTGCCAATTCTGTGAAGTAATTGTTTTAATGGATTGGGTGCCAATGATCTGTACAATCCTTCGGACTCCAAAGTGGATTATAATTATCAATGTCGCAAGAAAAGCTGAATTATAATGTATGTCAAAGCACAACGCTATTTAAACATTTATATTTATGATTAAGTGGCAGATTTTGTGTATTAATATTGAACCTTTATAAAGTAATTTATGTGCATATATAATCAATGAGCAAAATTTGGATTGTGCAGTCTGAGCAGGTGCAGTGTACCAAATCTCCGAGGGTGCATCAATACTCTTCAATCAGCTGTTACAATCTTCATTTCTGTTCTCGATATCTTTTCCCTAATGTTTTTGATGAACAATTAGGTTTTATTGAAGAGTATTTGAGGTGTTTATGTTAATTGTGTTTGTGAGAGAAATGGTTTGGTATTTCATGAATTTAAAAAATGTATTGAGCTGACAGTGGGGTGAGCAGCAGCTGAAAAGAGGGCCTGTGTTAATAGTAATCACTTTTCAATAAAACACTTGTTGAATTTTGAAGCTAACTAATTCCCTTCAACTGCTTTTTGTTGTTTCAAAAAGGTTGCTGCGAATGACGAGTTGGGCCTGCGAAACAGCAAGGGAGAAGGAGAGGGAAGTGCAGGGAGACAAGTGTGAAGAGGGAAAGAGGGAGTTAGATGGAGAAGGAAGAGAGGGTGAAGCTGGAGAGAATGTGTGAAAAACACTAATTTGAAGAATGGTGTGAATTTGTTTCAATGTGGAAAAATAAGCAAGTTATACCTTGGCTGTTCTAACCTATGAAAATAACATGTTAGCTGAGTTTTTTTTTAAATGGTCTGAATTCACATTACATTTTTAAGAATGATTACCATTCTGGGATTTTTACATTTCTGCTTGTTGGTGGGGGTGGGGGGGTGGGGAAGTCAAGCCTCGGAACAGTTAAACCAGTTTTAAATACTTGTGATTTGCAAGAATTACTGTGACTTGCATTCTTTTAAGGTAGTCTACTGCTCTGCTTGTGTCTGTCATTGCCTGTCTGTCTCTGTGCCTCGCATGCCCCAACACCCCCTCTCTTCCTTTCTCAAATGGAAAGTTACAAAAAGTGGTGCGTGTTCGAGGTGTTTATTATGTATTTACATACTAGATATTAAGCACGATAAATGCGATGGACTTTGTAGTGCCAATACCTAGAGAGCACCACCTGGGGGAGCTAGCATGCCGAAGGCTTTAAAACACCAACAACTTGCATTTTATCTCATGGCTTCAATGGAACAAAATTTCCTCAGCTTAACATAGCAGGGCCAGCCATCAGGAACTGAATAGAAATTAGGGGTAAATGTGGAGGAGGAGTCATTGCATGGAATTTAGTATTTCAGGAGGTTTTTGAAAGCCGGAGAAAATGTCAACATCTAAGTAAGTTAGGACCAGCACTCCGAGGACTGAATATTTGGGTTCAGTTTTCAGCTCGGGGTCAAGGAAGACACTCTGAGTATGTGGCGTCTGACTCACCGAGTCAGCAGCGAGGGAAGGGGATGCAAATGGAACTAAATTTAAGTGTTGATAGTGAGACCTGAAACAAACTTGCATTTTTATAAGATTGTTCACTCTCAACGATCTTTAGCTGACAGGACAGCACAGCAGCACTCTTGGAGATGAGTGTAGTAGCAGAGAGATGAACTGGGGTACTGCCTGTGTGGAGTTTGCAAGTTCTCCCTGTGTCTGCGTGGGTTTTCTCCGGGTGCTCCGGTTTCCTCCCACAAGCCAAAAGACTTGCAGGTTGATAGGTAAATTGGCCATTATAAATTGTCACTAGGATAGGTAGGTGGTAGGGAAATATAGGAACAGGTGGGGATGTTTGGTAGGAATATGGGATTAGTGTAGGATTAGTATAAATGGGTGGTTGATGTTCGGCACAGACTTGGTGGGCCGAAGGGCCTGTTTCAGTGCTGTATCTCTAATCTAATCTAAAAACTTGTTGGCATACATGTGGAAGCTGACGCTGTACTTATGGATTCTGCCACTGGGTGGCAGAATGTAAATGAGAATTGGGGTCTGAGAATTGATCCTGGGGCATCTTGTAGGTGAGTGAGAAGGAACAGCTGCATGGGACATTTTGGCTGCATTGCTACAAGTATTAATAAAATTGTATAAGGGCTGTGCAGTGGAGGAGGATGGAATGCACAGCAGCCTTCTGGTTCTGAACTTGAAGTGAGAAATCTTTCCCTTGTAAAGCTGGGCTCTCTCCCTGGCTTTAACTGGAATGAGTGATGTGCAACTGTCCCTTAGTCCTTTGCCAAGGCTGTTTGTTTGCCTTTTTCATGATCCACCAGTAGGCTTATTCATAAAAAAGGCTACTGCTTTCTTTCTCTTTCACCCACCCCTTTTGGGTGCAAGAAATCCTCTCCTGTCCTCCTTAGAATGGAATCGACCATCCTGACTTGATTTAGTTTGGGGTGAGTCTCTGTTTGAATTGATCTGTTAGCAGTGATTATTCCACAAATTGGTTTGTCTAATGTTAACAACAATATGGCGTATCTAACGTAATAAAATGTCCCAAGGCACTTCATAGGGGCATTATAAAACAAAACATGACACCAAGCTACATAAAGAGATCTTGGGTCAGATGACCAAAAGCTTGGTCAAAGAGGTAGGTTTTAAGGAGTGTGTTAAAGGAGGAAAGCGAGGTAGAGAGGCTTGGGAAGGGGAAACCAGAGCTTCGGGCCAAGGCAGCTGAAGGCGCAGTCACCGATCGTGAAGCAATTAAATCGGGGATGCTTAAGAGGCCAGAATTAGAGGAGTGCAGAAATCTTTGAAGGTTGTGGAGATGGAGGAGATTACAGATATGGAGGGATTTGAAATCTAAAATCAAGATGCTGCTTGTCCGGGAGCCAATGTTGGTCAGTGAGCACAGGGGTGATAGGGAACTGGACTTGGTGCAAGTTGAGATGTGGGCAGTAGAGTTTTGGATTATCTCAAGTTTACAGAGAGTAGAATGTGTGAGATCAGCCAGGAGTGCACTGGAGTAGTCAGGTCTAGAGGTAATGAAGGCATGAATGAGGGTTTCAGCAGCAGATGAGCTGAGACAGGGGAAATGTCACGGAGTTGGAAATAGACGGTCTTGGTGATGGCACGAATATGAAGTTGGAAGCTCATCTTGAGTTCACATATGACGCTGAGATTGCGAATAGACTGGTTTAGACTCAACTGGTTGCTTGGGTGAGAGATGGAGTAGATGAGTAGGGAACAGTGTTTGTGGTGGGGATTGAAAACAATGACTTCAATTTTCCCAATATATAACTAGAGGAAATTCCTGCTTATCCAGTACTGGATGTCGGATAAGCAGTCTGATAATTTAGCAACAGTGGGGGTGAGGTAGAGATGGGTGTTGTCACCGTACATGTGAAAACTAATGCTGTGCTTTCGTATCATGTCGCTGAGGGCAGCATGCAGATGAAAAGGGGCCAAGGATAAATCCTTGGTGAACACCAGAGGTAACAGTGTGGGAGCAGGAACAGAGCCACTGCAAGTGATACTCTGGTTCCACTTAGATAGATAAGAATGGAACCAAGTGAGTGCAATGTCACCCAGCTGGACGACAGTGGAGAGTTGTTGAAAAAGGATGGTGTGATCAACCATGCCAAAGGCTTCAGGTAGGATGAGGAAGGAAAGTTTACCTTTGTCACAGTCACATAGGATGTCATTTTGTACTCATGCCATTTAGTACATGTGCTCAGTGCCTGGCTAGAAACTCCGCTCTGTCTCAGCAACTGTGTAGTGAATTCACTTTTTGTTTTAAACATACTGCTTAAATGTAATTTATTTTTAAATCCTTTCTCTGGAAAAATAGTCCAAAAAAAAACTAAACCATGACATAAAAACAGAAAATGCTGGAAATACTTTGGTCTGGCAGCCTCTGAGGAGAGAGAAACAAAGCTAACGCTTCAGGCCGATAACCTTTAATCAAAACTGGAAAAAGTTAGCGATTATGACAGGTTTGAAGCAAGTACAGAGGCTGGGAAAGGGGCTAAAGAGAAAAGAACAAAAAGGAAAGTCTGTGATAGGGTGGAAGGCAGGAGAGATTAAATGACAGAAGTAATTTTGCAAAGCAAAAGGAGCTAATAGTGGGCAATTGAAGAAGTAAAAGATGGGTTTAGAGGAGCTGTAAGTGGTAATAGCAGAAGCATTACCAATAGCTGCTGTCTGCGGGAGTGGGGGGGAAGGGGATTGAGGTTCTGATCAGAAATTGTTGAACTCTGAGTCTAGAAGGCTGTAAGATACTTAATCGAATGATGAAGTGCTGTTCCTTGAACTGTTGTTGAACTTGGTTGGAACAGTGCAGGAGGCTGAGACCAGAGTGAGAGTGGGTGGAGGATTAAAATGACAGCCGACCGGAAGCTTGGGGCCATGCTTGCAGACTGAATGGGGGTGCTCCGCAAAGCAGCCACACAATCTGCCTTTGGTGTCTCCAATGTAGAGCAGACCACATAGTGAGCAGTGAATACAGTATACTAAATTGAAAGAAATCTGCATAAATTGTTTTATCTGGAAGGTGTGTCTGAGGCCCTGGATGGTGAAGAGAGAGGGGGTTAAAGAGGAGGAGTTGCATCGCCTGTGCTTTCACTAGAAAGTGCTGTGAGACGGGATGTCGGGGGTGATTGAGGAGTGGACCAGGGTGTCACAGAAAGAACGGTCCCTTTTGGAATGCTGAAAGGGGAGTGTAGTTGAAGATGTGTTTGGTTGTGATATCATGCTGGAGGTGGTGGAAATTGGAGGAGGATGATCAGTTGAAAGTGGAGGCTGGTGGATAAGGGGAGCCCTATTGTGGTTCCGGGAGTGGGGGAAGGGGTGACAGCACAAGTGCAAGAAATGGAACGGATGTGGTCAAGGGCCCTGTCAACCGTGGTGGAGCAGAAGCTTCCATTGAGGAAAAAAGATGATATGTTGGAAGCACTGGTATGGAAGGTGGCATCGTTGGAACAATGGAGACTGAGAAACTGGAAGTGGTGTTGGAGGAAGCATAGTCAATTTAGCTGTGAGAATCAGTGGGCTTATAGTGGAAATTGGCCATTGTCTAACACCAGAAATGGGGTCAGAGAAGTCAAGGAAGGGAAGAGTCGGAGATGGATCATGTGAAGGTAAGGAAAGATTGGAAATTGGAAGCTGAGTTGATAACATTTTTCCATTTGTGGGTGAGAGCAGAAACAGCACTGATTCAGTCATCAATGTACTGGAAAAAGAGGTGAGGGAAGTGGCCTGAGTAGGACTAGAACTGGGAAAGTTACACACATCCCACAAAAAGGCAGGCACAGCTTTTTGGGAGGTTCCCATCGCAACACCTTTTATTTGGAGCAAGTGAATGGAGTGAAACGAGAAGCTGTTCAACGTGAGAACAAGTTCAGCAGGGCGGAGGAGGAGGGTGGTGGTGGATGGGGACTGGTTGGGTCTCTGTTCAAGGAAGAAATGGAGAGTCCTCAGGCTGTCCTGGTTGGGGAAGGAGGTGTGGAGAGATTGGACTTTCATAGTGAAGAGGAGATGGTTAGGGCCAGGGAACGGTTATGTGGTCAAGGGCATCAGAAGAGACTGGACATGATGAGGAAAAAAATCGTGGAGATGGGAATAAAATCAGTTCAGTGGGGAAGGAACAGGCTGAAATGATGGGTCTATCAGAGCAGTCCTGTTGATCCACCTTGGAAAGGAGGTCGAAGCAGGGTTGGGGGATTATCCTGTTTGGAAACAGTGGAGGGAATATCTCCAGAGGAGATGAGGCCAGCGACAGATCTGGGAGCAATGACTTGATGTTTGGTGTTGGGTTCATGGTTCAAGGGGAGGGAAGAGGAGAGTTGATGCTGAGCCTCCACAAGATAGAGGGCGGTTCACCAAATAACAGGGATACCCTTGTCAGCAGGATTAATGACAATGTTGGAGTTGGTTCTGGAATGCTGCAAGTTCAGAGGGCGGTCAGTTAGGGTGAATAAGGCAGAGGAATTGAGACGGCCGACAGTTTTCAATGCAGAGATCTAGAGGGGTTAAGAGGCCAACGGTAGGAGTCCAGGTGGAATAAGAATTCCAAAACATGATGATGACCTGGACCTGGGAGTTTTTGCTACTTTTGAATGAAATGGAAGCCCAACTCAAATCATTTTAACAGATGGGTGTGTGCAGAGTTGAGTCTTCTTCTTTGGCCTCCTTGTCTCGAGAGACAATGGGTAAGCGCCTGGAGGTGTTCAGTGGTTTGTGGAGCAGCGCCTGGAGTGGCTATAAAGGCCAATATTAGAGTGATGGACTCTTCCACAGGTGCTGCAGAAAAAATTGTGTGTCGGGGCTCTTACACATTTGGCTCTCCCCTTGCGCTTCTGTCTTTTGTCCTGCCAACTGCTAAGTCTCTTCGACCCGCCACACTTAAGCCCCACCTTTATGGCTGCCCGCCAGCTCTGGCGATTGCTGGCAACTGACTCCCATGACTTGCGATCAATGTCCCAGGACTTCATGTCGCGTTTGCAGACGACTTTAAAGCAGAGACATGGACGGCCGGTGGGTCTGATCCCAGTGGCGAGCTCTCTGTACAATGTGTCTTTGGGGATCCTGCCATCTTCCATGCGGCTCACATGGCCAAGCCATCTCAAGCGCTGCTGACTCAGTAGTGTGTATAAGCTGGGGATGTTGGCCGTCTCGAGGACTTCTGTGTTGGAGATACGGTCCTGCCACCTGATGCCAAGGATTCTCCGGAGGCAGCGAAGATGGAATGAATTGAGACGTCGCTCTTGGCTGACTTACATTGTCCAGGCCTCGCTGCCGTAGAGCAAGGTACTGTGGACACTGGCTTGATACACTCAGACTTTTGTGTTCCGTGTCAGTGCGCCATTTTCTCACACTCTCTTGGCCAGAGTTGAGTTGTGATGCGTTTAAGGACCTTGATGAGAGGAGGCTAAAAAGGAGGCAGTAATTGGAGAGGATGAAGGGGTTGGGGAGGTATGTTTTAATTGAGTGATTACAGAAGTCTTGAAAACCAAGGGAATGTTCACAAAAAAAAGTAGTACTGTAGTTGAAGTTGTTTGAGCATTGGGCTGCATAGAGATTAGTTGTGACTGGATTTGTAACTGAGGGTGCATTTCCTGGTAGACATGAGGTGGGGAGATGGGGGAAAAGCTGCACAGCATTCTGAGTCAAGGCTGGGCTTAGCTGAAATTTTTTGTCATTTGTAAAGTTTTTTTTTGGAAGAGATGTTTTTAATGTGTGGCTGAAAGACCAGACTTCAACTTTCACTAAGATCTTAGTTTTCATTTGAGCAGTGCAAGATATTGTGTGGTTGTAAATGCTAATACAAGGTGTCAATGAATTGGTAATCACTTTCAGGAGAGCCTACTTAACTGTTTATAGCTTTAAACTAACAATAGTTGTTCTGGGAAAAGAGTTTTTTTAAATATATAAACTCCAGTGAATTAATTGCTTTGGGCAGTAGATTAAAGGGGATAATATTGGGGATGAGGAGGTATTGGCTCCTATTGGTAGTGCTTCTGCAACATTTGGAAAGCTTCAAGCAAGAGCGTGGAAAACCCCCAAACTCTCAAAACCCCCAAAATTGCCCCATGACTAAGAATCTATAATGCCTGCTGCTTTATGGCGCTGAAACTTGGACTACATATCAGAAGCAGGAATGTCGATTGAACTCATTTCATATGCCTTGCTTGAAAAAGATCCTTGGGATCCATTGGCAGCGTCGAGTCCCCAACAGAAATACTACAGCTTCCTAATGCATTAAGTATCATGGCAATGCTCAAGCGACGTCGACTACAATGACTGGGCTATATTATTCGAATGGTTGATGGTCCCCTACTAAAAGATGCACTATCTGGAGAGCTTGTTGGTGCCAGTCCACCCGTTGGGCAGCCAAAGCTAAGATACAAGGACACATGTTAGCGAGACATCATTTCATGCCAGATTGACTTAAACAGCTGGAACAATCTGCTCATGATTGAAGCACTTGGTGCCAAAGTCTCCACACTGGGGCACAGAAATTTGAAGAACTGCATCTTGAGATCACCACAGAAAAGAGCCATTGCAGGAAGGACCATGCGACAGTTGCCGCTGGATTAGTGAATGACGACTTATGATGCCCCCATTACAACAGGCAATGCCTTGCTCAAATTGCACTGGACTCCCACCCGAAGACTCAACAGAAGAGCAGTCGATGTGTTTCAGCAACAATGATGAAAAGAGTTTACTTGCAGAACCATCTAGCTATGAAAGAAAAAGACTTGCATTTCTATAGTGCCTTTCATGACCTCAGAACACCGTAAGTGCTTTGCTGCAAATAAAGTCCTTTTCAATTGTAGTCATTGTTGTAATGTCAGAATAAATAGTACTTTTGCTTGTTGTACAGTGTACCTAAAGGTATTAACCTGCAGATGCATGAGCAAAATTCAACTGATTTGATTTATCAATACAAACTTTTAACTAAGCAGCATTTTACATTAATATATTTGATATTTGCAATTGTACATCTGTTGATAAATTGTTGTCCATACTCTAACGTGATACAAAGTTTGTCATATACTGGGGTGACATTGTGCCCAGATCTGACTTGAACCCGCTGAGAAAATAATGGGTAAGCTTGCAAGATGTGTGCAGTGGGCACAGCGTCCTGCAAACACTTCTAACAGCTTCAAGCCATCCCGACAATTAAAATGATTTGCTACAATTAAACTAATAACCCTGTTTGACTCCTATCATGAGAAACAGTGATCGCCTGTAGTCTCCTTAGTACAGTCTGAACTAAATCAAGATTTGCATTTTTAAAAAAAAAGCAACATTTCTTTGTAATGTAAACTGTTGCTCGATTTGTTGTATACGTTGTGCTGTGCAGAACAAAATATCCACCTAAACTACACAAGAACGATTTATGTAAAAAAAAACGCTTAGCATCATTGTAAGTGCTGATGTTGATCCCACGTTGACATAATTGACTTGGAAACTGAGGGGTTTTTTTTTTGTGCAGTTTGCTCCTGTGATTAAAAAATAAGCTCTTGTACAGCGTTCTTAAATATTCTTTTGGTAATGCCCAGGTTACCATAGAGTTGTATGGAGTCTGCCAGGGTCACAACACTGTTCTTGCTATTGGGTTGTGTGTGCTTCCAGAGGCCAAGTGCCTTCAGCAGTGCTGGAATCCAGTCTGTTCAGTCAGTATTTGCAATGTATGTTGCTAAAAGTTATCTCCTTCACTTCTATGAGGAAATGTTTTTTTTATATCAAGAGCAACTTGATATAAATGGGTGTGGGAAACTGCAGGTCTGTTGAAATCAACCAGCTGACTTTGTTGTCAGAATATTTTGCTGACAGACTAGGCTTAATGTAGTGCTAGATGATTCCGATTATATATTAAGCCATTGGAAATCTAAAGATTTAATTTCAATAACTGTTCTTGTAGCATGGTATAATGGTAAGAAAACAGCTCATCCGACTACTTTGTTGTCACAATTACTTGTCTCACCAGCATGAGCTCAGTGATGTGATTGACCTGAAAGAACCAGATAGCACCACAATGGTTGAACGCCGGCAGAAACGGTTAGCTGCTGAAGAGGCCAAGTTTGATTCTGATCATTATCTGTAAGTGAACATTGTGAACATAAGAAACTGATGACTTCAATTTTATTGTTTGGACATTAGCACCAAGGCTGACTTAATATCATGTTGAACCAACATCACGTATACTTTCTCTCTATTACTGTCTTAATGACATTTTTCTTTTCATCTCTTGGTTTTTATGTTTCTTCTCCCTTGTACTTTCGATCTTTCTTTCTCTCGTACTTTGTTTCTCTTTCTCTCATTCTTCATTAAGTATAATAGATTTCTTGTGAAGTTATGAGATAAAACATGCACACAGTCTGGTTGAACTAGAGTTAATCAGAATTTATGATCACAGTGGAGAACATTCCTTTACACAAGCTCTCGCAGCAGATCTCTGGACTGTTGTACTCAATATGCAGAGCAATCGTAAAATACTTGGATCCAACTATTGTTGGAAAATCATTTTAGCCAGTCTAAAATGTAAAATAAAAAGTATTCTTCTCTTCTCTCTGATGCAGAGAGTAGCCTTTTGCCTCAGAATGATACCCAAAGGCTACTCACTTGACTGAAACATAAGGAATGCTAGAAATACATACATGAGCATCATTAATTTTGCTAGTAATTATATTTCTAAAAAATAGTTGTACAATTCTGCACTGTAAATGTCTTTAAAGCACTAATTCCTGCTTCTCAAATAGAAGTGGATAATGTTAGCTTGCACCTTCCCAGGTCTTCACAAGGATACACACTTTAAAAATCACCCAGCAAGATTTCCACATTGAGGATGGTTCTATGACGTCCTTTCATAAGAGATTCTGTGGACGCTTTTAATGGTCAACCAGTATTGACATGCACAGAAACCCATCACTATGTTTGAATCACACATCCAGACTTCTGAGAAATGCACACAGATTGTGTTGGTGTGTTGTGGTGTGCCAGCTGTCTGGGTCACACTCCTTTCTCAAGTCTTGCAAACTCAGGCACCTGTTCACAGACTGTCATAAAGTTTCACGGGCTAATTTTTGTTAGCTATGTGTTTCTGCTGAAGAAGGATAATTACTAATATGTTAATTCACTGAGGGAGTTATAGGTGTTTTTTTTCTCTGACTGACTTGTTTTTAGTGCCAGCTATATTTTCAAATGGGATGTATTTTAAAATACTTTTGTGAAGGTATTTTGCAAGTTGTTGAGAAATCTTCCACAGGAAATTCTAAACTTGGCATAATTGTTCCTTCTGCAGAAAATACAGCTGTTGACTTTGCAGATAGGTATATTGTACACCAGAGGTATTTCTGCTTCTCGTTATTTAGTCATTGCAAATCCAAAGTATGCCTTTAGCATTTCCAAGGCCAGAATGCTCAACATGTATTAAAGTCAGTACCATCTGTCAAAAAGGAGGTTTGGTGCATGCTTAACATGTAGATATAGAGTGAATAGCTTATTGCCGAAATAGTGTAATATTTACTTTTGGCAATTCCCTTTATTAATCATCCAGTTCCATAATTACATTTTTCAATAGCTTAAAATAAAGTAAGAATGGCTCATGAGATTACAGTAGCTGTGCATTTCAGTATATGAAAAACCAAAGCCCGCATAAGACAGTAGTTTGACTGGCCAAAACGCCACAAAGATGTGGTGGAGTACTGTATTTAGAGATACAGCACTGAAACAGGCCCTTCGGCCCACCGAGTCTGTGCCGACCAACAACCACCCATTTATACTAACCCTACAGTAATCCCATATTCCCTATCACCTACCGACACTAGGGGCAATTTACAACAGCCAATTTACCTATCACCTGCAAGTCTTTTGGCTGTGGGAGGAAACCGGAGCACCCGGCGAAAACCCACGCAGACACGGAGAACTTGCAAACTCCACACAGGCAGTAGCCAGAATCAAACCCGGGTCCCTGGAGCTGTGAGGCTGCGGTGCTAACCACTGTGCCGCCCTACTGTAGGAGTTGCCACATGTGCCAGGTTGAGGGGAAGCCCTAACCTACACTGAAATCTGCACCCCTAAGTCCTGTATCTGTGTTTGGAGGTAGAGCATGGCTACCTGAAACCGACATAACCCGATGACGTGTCGGATTCGGGTCGGGTCCCGTCGCTCTTCCAGGTCCGGCGTTTGGGCTTGGGGCAGGTTGGGTCAGACACATTCTATCACCACCTCCGGTACGTGGCTCCAATCTTAATATACTTTTTAAACAACCTTCCAAGTCCAATTACAGTTTTTGTTGCTTATCTGCACAGTCTTAAAAAATGAAAAATGGAAGCTAGGTTAACTGAACATTCCGGTGGTCGGGTCGGGCGCGGGAAAAAATGAAAGGACTTGGGCCGGTTCGGGCTCGAGTCGGATGTGGTTCTGTTGGGCTCGGGTCGGGTTTCATTTGCAGACCCGAGCCGGCCTTTATTTGGAGGACCCTCCAATAGAGGGCTGGTGAACTGTAAGGGACCCTTGCCGAGAACAAAAGGGGGAGAGGCAGGCTGGCAACAGGTTAGAAAGGAAAGTGGGGAAAGGGACCAAGAGGGCAGGTTAAAGGAGGTCCGGGAAGAAACCCGGATGAAAACGCCGACTGTTCGGTCAGCCAACCCCGAAATGTTTGAAAAATTTGACCCCACATACTTGTATGTAAATGTGGACAGCAGAAGCACCTACCAGAGTTGCTAACAGCATTTACAGGCACCTGCAGAGACTAAGAAAGTCCTCAGAAGGGCAGAGAAACTGAGGGTGATGCCTCACCTAGTCAAAGTGCCATAGGGGAATGCAGTAGAATCTGGACAAATACCTGGAAGCAGGAGTGTCCCAGAGAACAAAGGGAATATTAGCTAAGACTCCACCCCCACAGTCAGGAAAAAAGGGAACCAGCCATCCCCTGACGTGAAAAGCCCTTGCAAGGCTCATGAAAGTACTGAAAGAGAATTCAGAGTGGAACCATGCACTGCCTCCGCCCCTGAGCAGAACTCCAACCTAGGGCTAATTGAACCTAAACCTGCACCCCCCCACTTCCCCCTCCTCCCCCCTTCCCTCCCCCTTCTCCACCCCGCCCCCCCTTCCCTCCCCCTTCTCCACTCCGCCCCCCCTTCCCTCCGCCTTCTCCCCCCCTCCCCCCTTCCCTCCCCCCTTCCCTCCCCCTTCTCTACCCCCTCCCCCCTTCCCTCCCCCTTCCCCCCCCACCTCCCTTCCCCCCCTTCCCCCCCCACCTCCCTTCCCCCCCTTCCCCCCCCTTCCCCCCCCACCTCCCTTCCCCCCCGTCCCCCCCCCACCTCCCTTCCCCCCCTTCCCCCCCCACCTCCCTTCCCCCCCCACCTCCCTTCCCCCCCCTTCCCCACCTCCCTTCCCCCCCCACCTCCCTTCCCCCCCCTTCCCCACCTCCCTTCCCCCCCACCTCCCTTCCCCCCCACCTCCCTTCCCCCCCCACCTCCCTTCCCCCCCACCTCCCTTCCCCCCCCACCTCCCTTCCCCCCCACCTCCCTTCCCCCCCACCTCCCTTCCCCCCCACCTCCCTTCCCCCCCCTTCCCCCCCCACCTCCCTTCCCCCCCCACCTCCCTTCCCCCCCCACCTCCCTTCCCCCCCCTTCCCCCCCCCACCTCCCTTCCCCCCCCTTCCCCACCTCCCTTCCCCCCCACCTCCCTTCCCCCCCACCTCCCTTCCCCCCCACCTCCCTTCCCCCCCACCTCCCTTCCCCCCCACCTCCCTTCCCCCCCACCTCCCTTCCCCCCCCTTCCCCCCCCCACCTCCCTTCCCCCCCCCCACCTCCCTTCCCCCCCCACCTCCCTTCCCCCCCCCACCTCCCTTCCCCCCCTTCCCCCCCCCCACCTCCCTTCCCCCCTTCCCCCCCCCACCTCCCCTCCCCCCTTCCCCCCCCCCACCTCCCTTCCCCCCCCCCACCTCCCTTCCCCCCCCCCCACCTCCCTTCCCCCCCCCCACCTCCCTTCCCCCCCCCCCACCTCCCTTCCCCCCCCCCACCTCCCTTCCCCCCCCCCACCTCCCTTCCCCCCCCCCCCACCTCCCTTCCCCCCCCCCACCTCCCTTCCCCCCCCCCCCACCTCCCTTCCCCCCCCCCCCACCTCCCTTCCCCCCCCCCCACCTCCCTTCCCCCCCCCCCCACCACCCTTCCCCCCCCCCCACCTCCCTTCCCCCCCCCCACCTCCCTTCCCCCCCCCCACCTCCCTTCCCCCCCCCCCACCTCCCTTCCCCCCCCCCACCTCCCTTCCCCCCCCCCACCTCCCTTCCCCCCCCCCCCACCTCCCTTCCCCCCCCCCCACCTCCCTTCCCCCCCCCCCCACCTCCCTTCCCCCCCCCCCACCTCCCTTCCCCCCCCCCCCCCACCTCCCTTCCCCCCCCCCCCCACCTCCCTTCCCCCCCCCCCACCTCCCTTCCCCCCCCCCCTCTCCCTTCTCCCCCCCCCACCTCCCTTCTCCCCCCCCCCACCTCCCTTCCCCCCCCCCCACCTCCCTTCCCCCCCCCCCACCTCCCTTCCCCCCCCCCACCTCCCTTCCCCCCCCCCCACCTCCCTTCCCCCCCCCACCTCCCTTCCCCCCCCCCACCTCCCTTCCCCCCCCCCCACCTCCCTTCCCCCCCCCCACCTCCCTTCCCCCCCCCCCACCTCCCTTCCCCCCCCCCACCTCCCTTCCCCCCCCCCCCCACCCTCCCTCCCCCCCCCCCCCCCACCTCCCTTCCCCCCCCCCCACCCCTCCCACCCCCCCCCCACCTCCCTTCCCCCCCCCCCCCACCTCCCTTCCCCCCCCCCACCTCCCTTCCCCCCCCCCCCACCTCCCTTCCCCCCCCCCCCCACCTCCCTTCCCCCCCCCCCCCACCTCCCTTCCCCCCCCCCCCACCTCCCTTCCCCCCCCCCCCACCTCCCTTCCCCCCCCCCCCACCTCCCTTCCCCCCCCCCCACCTCCCTTCCCCCCCCCCCACCTCCCTTCCCCCCCCCCACCTCCCTTCCCCCCCCCCCCACCTCCCTTCCCCCCCCCCCACCTCCCTTCCCCCCCCCCACCTCCCTTCCCCCCCCCCACCTCCCTTCCCCCCCCCCACCTCCCTTCCCCCCCCCCACCTCCCTTCCCCCCCCCCACCTCCCTTCCCCCCCCCACCTCCCTTCCCCCCCCCCCACCTCCCTTCCCCCCCCCCACCTCCCTTCCCCCCCCCCCCACCTCCCTTCCCCCCCCCCCCACCTCCCTTCCCCCCCCCCCACCTCCCTTCCCCCCCCCCCCACCTCCCTTCCCCCCCCCCCCACCTCCCTTCCCCCCCCCCCCACCTCCCTTCCCCCCCCCCCACCTCCCTTCCCCCCCCCCCCACCTCCCTTCCCCCCCCCCCCCACCTCCCTTCCCCCCCCCCCCCACCTCCCTTCCCCCCCCCCCCCACCTCCCTTCCCCCCCCCCCCACCTCCCTTCCCCCCCCCCCCTCCTCCCCCCCCCCACCTCCCTTCCCCCCCCCCCCACCTCCCTTCCCCCCCCCCCCACCTCCCTTCCCCCCCCCCCCCACCTCCCTTCCCCCCCCCCCACCTCCCTTCCCCCCCCCCCCACCTCCCTTCCCCCCCCCCCCCACCTCCCGCGTCGCATATTCGTAGTCGTTTACCAGATTCGAATTTAAGATTAATAAATTCTACCTTTCTTGTTCGAATCTGAGGAAACCTTTTTGATTTCCTTGGAGCAGTGAATAAGGATTCACTAAGGGGGAGCTAAAAACACCTTGTTGAAAAAATTAAACTCTGTTACAGTTAAACCAGGCAAAGGCTAAGAGGGAACCCCTAGACCTCTTCTCACCTGGTCGTAACAAGTACATTTTTTTCTTTGTGGATTTCCTAATAGTCCCAGAATGCCCTTGTGACATGCAGATGTTAGAACCTTCAATAGCAAAATTGCTCCTACACACTTTTACCTGTGCAGTAGATTTGGGTTTACTGATAAAGAATTGCTATTAAGATCCTGTAACTGTCCTTGTACCTTCAGTGCTGACCTGTTTGAAGATGATGCCATTCAGCACTTGCTGAAGTATAAACCTTGGTGGACAGACACCCAGAAGAGAAAAGAGGAAGCAAAGAAAACCCAGAGTGAACAATATCATTTGATAGAGCCAGGAAGCCAATTTGGTGAGTGGATGATGGTTACTGTAATCCAGCAAGCAAACTGATCGCTAAAATGTATTTACTTCGTGTAATACAGTGCTGCATCTGTTCTGATACAAGTTCAAGTTCAGCAACACCCTAGCAAAAGTGCTGAAATTGTGGATTAAACTCCCCCTACATGTGTCTAAACCTATACTAAAAACTTGGTTACAATTGTCATTCACAACAATTTGTTGCAGCCCCTAATTAAGCACATTACTCAATCCCTAAGTTATATTTATTAGAATTACATGATTGGTTTTCCAAATCCTGCCATTCCTAATTGTGATTAATTATACCTAATGGAAATGCTACTGAGTATAAGAGATCATTTCAAGCCCTTGGCTGCAACCTTTCTTGTGAAATGGCTTACAACATTGCACGACAGATGGTTTTGAAATAGGCAATCTGTTACCTCTGTATTGCTGAACTATTCATCTAATTATTGAGCCTTTCCTTCCAAGAGAATCTCTGGAATAGTGTGTCAAGATTGCAAAAAGAGATGTTGTAGTATTTTAGTCACATCCTTGGTTTTATCCCTGTGAAAAGATTAAATTGTTCATGCAAGAGTTGGACAATGAAACACCAGCTAGGATTAACACAAAAGGTCACTAACCAATCTGTTTTCTGTGTTTTAAATGATCATCACAAAATCCATGTCAATAGATTGCAAAAGTTGCTAACGGAAATAGATGCAAACTATCAAGGATATTAAATGTTTAAAAAGAGATTGCTTGTACACCTCAAACAGTGAAAGCTACAGGCATTACTTAGTTTATTATATATGTGACATTACACTTGGGTCAGCAATTCGATGACGATGGTTAGCTATGTGCTAACATTGTTTGGTTTTCAGAGCAAACAACTCCAAATTAAGATCTGCAGCTGCATTGTATTAATTTTAAGGTGTAATAAACTTTTTGCAGTAACTACACTCTGCTATAAACTAGTAGACCAGATTCAGCAAGAACAAGATTGTATCTTAGAGTGAAACTTGTGGAGGAGGGAGGGGATTGGGTCTCCTGTTAATGAAATAAATATTTTTTTTAAACTAAGAGATTTAAGCTCAAGTTTTTAACCAAGATTTGCAAAAGGTGACTTGGACAAACAGCACACCTTGGTTTCATTTGAGATTTCTACATAATGAATCAACAATAACTTGAACATAATAAATAGCCCCAAGGTGTTTCACAGGGGCAGGGCATTATCAAACAAAGTTTGACACCTAACTACATGAGTATTAGCATAAGTGACTGAAAGCTGGGTTTCAAGAAACGTCTTCAAGGAGGAGAGAGTAGTTGAGAGGTTTAGGGCTCAGGCAGCTGAAGGCATGGTTGCTAATGCTGGAGTGATTAAAATTGGGGATGTGCAAAAAGACAGAATTGGCGGAGTGCAGTTATCTTGTAGGGTTGTAGGGCTGGTGGAGGTTACAGAGATAGGGAGGAATGAGACACAGAGGGATTTGAAAACAGGGATGAGGATTTTAAAATCGAGGCAGCAGGAGCCAGTGTAGGTCAGCAAGCATGGGGGTGATGGGTGAAGAGGACTTGGTGTGAGTAAGGACAGGGGCTGTAGAGTTTTGGATGAGCTCAAGTTTTTGAAACTGATTTCAATGTTGGTGAGCTTGGTGTTTGTGTGCTAACATATTTAGGGTTGTGTCTACTGTTGTGCAGGCATTTCCCTAAA
This sequence comes from Heterodontus francisci, assembly GCF_036365525.1. NCBI lineage: Eukaryota > Metazoa > Chordata > Chondrichthyes > Heterodontiformes > Heterodontidae > Heterodontus > Heterodontus francisci. Next base: position 37,431,473 of record NC_090389.1, read on the forward strand.
AATGGAGTGGTGGTAACTAAATAATTTGTCATGGACTTGCAAGAACTGCTCCTGATACACTCAGCATTGTGTGTGAGGATTCTGTTCAGCAGCTTCCGCAGCACAGCAAGAATTATCACTGAAGATGCTGCTGGACTGTTCCAGTGCAATATTGCATCATAGAATGGTTACAGCGCAGAAGGAGGCCATTTGGCCCATCTTGTCTGTGTTGGTTCATTCATATAATTATCCAGTTCTCTTTTGAAGGCCTCAATTGAATCTGCCTCTGCCACACTCTAGGGTTAAAAAAAAATTTTCCTCATGTTACAGTGGCTTCTTTTGCCGATCAGTTTAAATCGGCGTCCTCTGATTCTGGATCCTTCCCCCAACAGAAACCGTGGCCAGAATTTAATGTGACCCCAGTGAGCGAGACGGTGGTGGGAGGATGATCCTGCCTCCGCCGCCACTTTACGCAGGGCGGCAGGGGCGAAAAACGGGCTGCCCACCCCAGACCAATCAAGGCCCTTATTGGCCACTTAAAGGCCTTTGCCCCACCGCCACACGAATTTTATGCGCGGCAAGCGGGTGGCAGAGGACAGAAAAAATCCGCATGGAAATACTTGCTGGCTGCCGATCGCCCTGAGGGTGGGCCCTGTTCATCGCGCACAGGGTGCCCGATGGAGGGCCCCCAACCCGAACGCCCCCCTCCCCCCCCCTCCCCCCCCGATCCAACCACCCTTGCCTCGTCAGGACCTGACTGATTACCCCCGCCGAGGCAACCAAAACTTACCTGGACTCTTGGCTCCATGTCGTCGGCTGGGCTGCAGTTCCAGCAGTGGCCACTACTCCCAGTGGAGCTGCTGGGACTAAGAGCTTCCGGCCCGCTGATTGGCCAGCAGCTCGATGAGGTGGGGCATCCTCCCTCAAACGGGTGGAAGACCCACCTTGGAAAAGTTAAAGCCTGGGGACCAGTAAAATCTGGGTTGGATCCCGAGCCTGGGCGGAAGCGGGTTATGCACCGACTTTTACGTCGGTGGCCAGCTCCCATCAGCCTGGCGTAAAATCCCGCCCATAGTCATATATGGCACACACAGACGCCATTCAGCCCATCGAGTCTAGGTTGACTTCCCATGGAGCAAACCACTCAGTCCCATTCCCCCTGCTCGATACCTGTAGCCCTGCAAGTTTCCGTTTGAAATCATTGTCTTCACTTCCACCACTCTTGTGGGCAGTGAGTTCTAGGCAATTATCACTTGCGCCTTTGGGGAGCTTATGACCTGCTCTTGTAGCCACAGTATTTATATGGCTCATACAGCTCAGTTCCAGTCGATGGTGGGGGATTCAGAAATAATAGTCATTGAATGTCATGGGGATGATTGGAGTCTCTCTTGTTGGAGATGGTCATTGCCTAGCACTTGTATGGCGCCGATGTTACTTGTCACTTATCAGACCAAGCCTGAATGTTGTCCAGGTTTTGCTGCATGTGGACACTGACTGCTTCAGTATCTGAGGAATCGCGAATGGTACTGAACACTGTGCAGTCATCAGTGAGCATCTCCGCTTCCGACCTTATGATGGAGGGAAAGCCATTGATGAAGCAGCTGAAGGTCGGTGGGCCTAGGTCACTACCCTGAGGAACTCCTGCAGTGATGTCCTGGAGCTGAGATAATTGACCTCCAACAACCACAACAATCTTCCCTTGTGCTAGGTATGACTGTAACCAGTGGCGACGTTCCCCCCCATACTCCCATTGCGTTTATGTAGCATCTTTAACATAGTAAAATATTCCAAGCTGCTTCACAGGCAAAATTTGACATTAGGGCTGATGACCAACAGGCTTAGTGACAGAGGTAGGATCTAACGGATTAAAATTAGTTCCCCAATCTGTCTTGAGTCAGCTGGTCTTAGCTGGGGCAATGTTTCGAAGCAACTATGGATTGTTGAGTTAAGGCTAAGTGAAATTGGTTGAGTTCACACCTTGAGACTTGTAAAACAGCCCTATGCTAGCAGTATATTTGTGTGTAAATTATGGAATGAAAAATTGAGGAACTGAGAAATCTTGTACTTAACATCTCAATATGCAATGAAACTTTTGAAAGTTAATATTCTGAGCTATAGTCTCTTGAAATTATTCCCCAGACCTGAAGCAGCTGCTGAAGTTCGAATGCGCTTGAAGTGCAGTACGTCACTAAGAGTAAATTGTTTACAGTTCCATGTAAAATAGAGCCCTTTCTGACAGCACAGACACCCTTCACAGTTGCTGCATACTGGAGGTGAATTTGTTCTGAAGGACTGATTTAACTGGTTGTAATCAGGGAATAAGTAGAAGATCAAACAAGTCTAAGCCTGATGTGTTTCCTTTTGCTGAACTGATTTACCTGTAGATTAAATATAGGTGCAGTATACTTAATGCACTTTTGCAGTTGTAATTTCTGAATGGATTCCTATCATAATGACATTCTAAATCTTGAAGTACAATTTCTTATGTGCATGTAATTGTGTGAGGGCCACTGTTTTTATAATTCAACTCCCAGGTTAGCTAATGTGCCACAACTCTTGCGCAAACATCCTGCACGAATATTTTTAAGGCAGAGGTAGATAGATTCTTGATAAGCTAGGGGGTGAAAGGTTATTGGGAGTAGGCAGGGATGTGGAGTCGAGATTACAATCAGATCACCCATGATCATCTTGAATGGCAGAGCAGGCTCGAGGGGCCAAGTGGCCTACTCTTGCTCCTAATTCATATGTTCGTAAATGGCACATTTCACGCCTTTAGCATGAACCTAAACACTTTATTGACAGTGGTTTACTTTGTGAAATATTATTGTTTTCTAACCAAAAAGGATAGCTACTTTGTGCAGAGAAAGGTCATACAAATAGCAATGAGGTGAGTAGCTAGTTAATTTGGTGGATGTTGCTTGAAAAATGAATGCAAGCCAGGACACGGGCAGTAGTCATTGGCCTTCCAATAGTGTAATGGGTTCTTTCATGCCCACCTAAGTAGGCAGCCAGGACCTTGTTTTAATCAATATTCCCAAAAGTCAGCACCTCTGACAATGCAGAGGTCCCCAGTGCCGTTAAGTATGTTCTGTTTAAATTTGATTGAAACTGCAGCAGAAGCACAGAAAGCTGGTAAACGGAGCAGGCATGCAGTGGCCCAGGAGGCTGATGGAATAAAAGTGTAGGTTGACAACAAGGCAGAGCATGTTCCCAATATTAATGTTCTGCCCAGGGGGAATTTTCCCCCCTCTCCCCTCTCCAACTCACATAACGCCAACCCATTCACCTTTGCCATGTTCAAAATAGCTCCTACTTTCTCCCAAGCAGTAGATTTGGACAATGGGTTGGTATGCTGGTGTATCCAGAAACACCAATCCATTCACATCATGCAGTAGAAAGCAAATTCAGTTTCTTAAGAATCGCAAATCTACTTCTGGGAACTGCCTTGACGCTGTATCTTTAAGTAAGGAGTGTTGGAAAGAAGCTGAGTTGTAACATTTGGTTTGTTGCTGTGGTCTCTGAACAAGATTGATTCACAGCTGATTATGATGTCATTTCACTCAGAAGAGGTGGTTTCAAATAAAGCTTGATCTGTCTAGGAGACTGGCCAGGAAAGTTTTGGAATAGTTGATTCTGGAGCTAACAGGTGTTCCCCTGAACAACTGGTTCCAGTTTATATTATTCAGAACAACCTGCAGAAATTGTACATGGAAGTCTGGAATGGTAATTTCATTCGAGCTTTGGGTAATTAGCACTCTGATAGTAAATATCCCTTAATGAGGGATTGGAACTTGAAGTTAATAGAATTTTATCTGATTTAGACACATGGGCTGGACTGAAATAAATTACTAAATGCTTAATTCCTTCAGTAATGCTGTGGCTGACTGGCTGAGCTCAGTGCAAATGATTTTGAACTGGAGAGACTTGCACCAGAATCATTTACCCGCTGCGTGATTTCTGGTACCGGTCATAACTAGACTAGTCAGGGCCATCAAGATCTGATGAAAAATCTCTTAGCATAAAAGTAAAGAAATCGAGTTCAACATAAAATGGAAAGAATAATTCCCTACCTTGCAAGACAATGAAGTTTGCTGAGCTTAGATTGAAGTATAAAGCTCTCGTGTTTTTGTCTGTTCAGTTCAACTTGCAAGGATTATGAAAATTTTCCTCGTTAACATCATACAAGCATATGGGATGAATGGAACTGCAGAGAACCTGAGCTTCTGGAACAGCTTGCATTAGAATGCAATCATCAAAGTGACACCTGTCATTTGTGAACTGTGAACTTGTGAACTGCACTCCACAACTGGACACCATCCACAACCAGCTGGTCACACCAGTATTGCTTATGGAACTTGCAGCTCCTTCACTACATTAAATGGATAATCCAGAATATTAGTTCAAATTAGATTGCAGGTATAGGACCTTGGGAACCAGCAAAGGCCAAATTCAGAATAGATATCAGGAAATTTCTCAACGCACACAGAATGATCAACATGTGGAAGAGTCTCCCAGAAAGGCAAGTGGGAAGTGAAAACTCTGGGATGTTTCAAGAAACGATTGGATATTGCAATGAATGGAACTGTAAATTGCTTCTGATTGGATGAGATGAAACAGGTTGAATGGCCGTCCTTATCTGTAATTCTCAATATTTCTGCAAAAATTTTCAAAGTATATATTAGCATGAAATTCATAGGGACTTTTAATTATCCTAAAATAGGCTGTGATTAGGATGTTACTGGTGAGGAATTAGTGTTGTGTTTGCAGTCAATTAGTACTCCAACAAACAAAGATGCACTGCTTGACCTGGTTCTGAGTAACAAAGTGGCGTAAGTAATCTAAAACCCAGTCCCAATAAAATGAAATCTTGTATAAGGTGAGGGAAAAGTAGAGGGTAAGGGCACTTGACTGTGAACATTAATGTTGCAAGATAAAAAGGAACCTTGCAGCAAATGGAAGGGAAGTTTGTCACATTGAGCAATAGATTAAATAATATTTGACCAGAAATGGTACAACTGTCTAGTAGAGGAAGAAGGGAGTGTATCTAGAGAAAATTAAATTTGAAATTTGAAGAATTATTTAGTGCTTATAAGGTAGATAATAAAAGCTAGGATAAATGAAGAACATAGTAAATTCAAAAGAGATTCTAAATGCTAAGCAAGGATGAGATAGACTAAGGAGAAAAGATCAAAGACAATAAGGAGGTTCTCTATAGGGACTTTGGCAGTGATGATGGAGTCTCCCATTGAATCTATGGCTGTATCAGTTGTGACATCTAAGAAACCTGCACATGAATTGATTATAGTGACAGACTCTATGCGTTAGCTATTGTTCACTGGTGGGCAGTACTTCAACAAAAGGGATGGTAGGTATAGATGCAGTGCATTTTGAGGAGCCAAGATGGAAGTCTACCGACTGAACCCATCTGTGGGCAAAGTGACCACAGGGATGTACTACAGTCTCAGTCAGTTAATGGGTGATATCCGTGAAACACCGCTATAGATCCAATAGTTAGTATAGTTATTGCCTGGAACTCTTCGAGATTGATTGCCAACATAGGTTTTGAGGTCACTCTCCCTCGGTCAAGTTTTGCATTCTGACTGGGGCATGGCGGCAGGATTCTATTCCCTTCGCGTGACAGGAACAGAGGCACACCTGCTTTGCGATGAAGGTTCACTGAAGCCAATGCTGTGTTAAACTACTTTGTCAGTAAAGACTAGAAAAAGTTGAGCTTTGAAAGACGACAGAGAGGTGACCTTCTCAATGTAGACAAGATTTTATGGGGATAGGGAAGGAAAATTTAGAAAATTATATTAAATTAAGCAGTAAGGGTCACTGACTCAAACTCGCAAAAGGTAAATTTTAAGAATTATATCAGGAAGTTCTTCTCAGAGTGGTCAATACACAGAATGGATTACCAGTTGCAATAGTGGAACCGAAAACGATAGCTGTATTTAAGAACCAGTTGGTTTAGGCATTCTGCATGTGTTGGGCAATGTGATCTCCTTATCAGTAATTACTTGATGATCTTGCAGAATCAGTTACTTGGAAAAAACAAGGTATAAAAAGGTATTGGAATCGAGCAGCCAAGTGGGATTATAGTTCGTGGCTCATGTGGAGAATGACACCCGTGCAGGCTTGATGGCATTTGTCTATACTGTCGTAACACAAGAAATAGGAGCAGGAGTAGGCCATTTGGCCCCTCGAACCTGCTCTATCATTCAATAAGATAATGATCTGATTGTAGCCTTAACTCTACTTTCCTCCCAGCCCCCACCCCTCCCCATAACTCTTGACTATCTTGTAGATCAAAAATCTGTCTAACTCGGCCTTGAATATATTCAATGACCCAGGCCTCCACTGCTCTCTGGGGTAGAGAATTCCAAAGATTAACCACCCTCTGAGAGAATAAATTCCTCCTTGGCTCTGTCTTAAATGGGAGGCACCTTATTTTGAAACTGTTCGCCCAGTTCTAGATTCCCCGCGAGGGGAAACATCCTCTCTTCATCTACCTGTCAAACCCCCTCAGAATTTTGTATGTTTCAATAAGATCACCTCCCATTCCTTTAAACTTCAATGCCCAAACTGCTCAACCTTTCCTATAAGACAAACCACGATTCAACGTGATTTTGTGATTGGCCTCAGTTATTTAGACTGAATACACTCTTGTTGCATTGGCAAATCACCAATTTGCCTATGTACCAGTGGACTTCACCTAGTTAGAAACACTTTGGGTTCAGCAATTCTGTTCTTGGTCCTGATTTTCCCATTTATGTTGCGATGAACATATATCATATTTCATATGTTCATTAATGAAACAGTGAGACTTGATCTGATGTGAGATTGTAACAGTACCTTGGCTTTAACAAAAATGCACAGGATCATGTCTGAATTTTTCCTGGTTGAAGGTTGCAATACCACTGCATATTGGGGTATTCACAGTGCCAGAAAGAGGAAGAGACAGGTTTGGAACAATAGTAGAGATTTATTGAGTTCTGTTATTTGGCTGCTGAGCAGATATTGATCCCTGGCAAAATCCCATGTTCTCAGATCATCATGATTCACTTCAAAAGTTGTGAACGCCCTGCATATTATAGGATTCAGGCATTGCTAAGAAACCTAAGAATGAATTGGAAAATATACTAACATATCTAACTCTTGTACCTTGCTGGTTAACAAATGTATGAAATAACAAGCGCAGAGCCACTTTTCTGACCTGCGCGGGGCTACCCAGCCAGCCGGCAATTAAGATAGGTGGCTGACTCTGTCTCCATTACCAGATACAATGAAGGTCTTCACCCAATTCCTGAAACTACTACACCACCTTAGTTACATGAGCTGCTTCTATATATTGTCATGTGTTTAGTTTGCATTCTGACAGAGTGTGTCCAGGAGCCAGCTGTCTGCAGATTAATCTGGCTCTTATCCCAGGAGCAGAGTTTTAGAGCTGGCTCATGGACATAATTCTCTTGGCATTTGTCGTAACTGAGTACTGGTCTAAAATCTAATTGGTAGTAGCATTTGGTAACATACTTGAACCATTTCCAACCTAACCTAGATGTTAATGATGTTGTCACAAGTCCCTTATATTGAATAAGGACAGCCCTTGATCCATGTCCTTCTGAGTTCATTCTTTAATCCCTTCTTTATTGCTATCAATCGGAAACTTTTCCCCAAATTCTTCCTCTTATCTTACTTTCATTTGATCTTTACATTTCAGTTACATTTACATTTTTAGCCTTTGTAATCTTGTTTTATTTTTAGTATCCTAAATTTGGCGGGGAAAATTGATTTGAAACAGATTTGCCTCTCCGTTGTGCAGCAACACTAAATTACAGAAGTGAAACAAAATTAATTTAACACATGCTTCCAATGCAAATATAAAAACTTTCAGTTGAGATTTTAATGCGTTATTTGACAGCAATCAAATACTCAAAAGCTGGCAGTATCTCATTGTTAGAAGAACAATAGTTTATGTACTTATGTTGTTTGAGTTTTTTTCTCTTGAGCTGATGAAGTAAAATTCTTCTAACTTAATTTAATATTTAACATTTCTCCAATAAAACCATTCAATATTAACAATAAAGGACATCCTGTGTGACTGTGACAAAGGTAGATTTTCTTTCCTCGACGTGACTGTAGTCTTGGCACAGTTGATCACACTATGCTGCTCCAATGCCTCTTTCTATCATCCAGCTGGCTGGCCTCCCACATTCTACCCTCTGTCATAGTCCTGTAGTTTTTTATTTCTCCGGGGAATATGCAGTTTTCCTTTAAGGCTTGCAATGGATCAGTACTGCTTTAAGAACCAGCAAACCTCAGGAGTTAGAGAAAATGCATTTTTGGTTGCTGTTGAATACAACCATTTGGAGAATGCGATTCAAAGGGTGCATTCTCGTTACCTTGGATACAGCCACTTAGACTGAGCATCACGTGATACATTTGTTACAATTCAATTTTGAACTGGCTTTTTAGTTGAAGACAGTCTGTTCTGACCGAGAACACATGTAGACAGCTGGTATTAGCACCTGAAAGAAAAGCTCTCTGCCATTTAAACTGAAAGAAGACAATTTTGTCAGTTTAATTATTATTATCTCTTAAAATTCTAAAAAGGTCAAGCCAAAACAGAGATCTCTGATAATTTAAACTGAAGGAAGGGAAGTTCGACTGTGACAATCATTTATCCCTCAAAAATTCTAAAACCAAATTGATTCATTTAAAAAGTGTTTGCAAATCGTTAATTGTTGAAATTCGCTGAAGGAAGGAAAGCATCACTTACTGTTGGAATTAGACTACGGCCTGTTCTACTGTGGTAGAACCTTTTTTCACCATCAGACAGCTGTGAAGACTTCAAGCAACATTGGACTGTAAATTTGCAAGGACTCTAATTTTTTCCATTTTAAATGTTTATGTCTTCATAGTGTTTAAGAATTTAATTTTTTTTAATTGAACAGTTAATTTGTTGATTTATAGACACCTGGTTTGGTTAGCCTCATTCGAGGGTTAATAGATGGTACAATTTGGCTGTGTCTTTATTTCATTTGGAAAGTTTAAAATGATATGTTAGGCGATCTGTGGAGGGACGGGATTGAATTATCAGTGCGTTTCTCCCATCGCAATCAGAATCGTATATTTTGATTGGGCGCTTTGACTGGAGTGGTCGGTCCTAACACCTCCGTAAACTTGAAGTCATTCAAAACTCTGCTCGTTCCCATGTTGTAAGAGTCGTTGCAGCACAGAAGGAGCCATTCAGCCCATCAAGTCCATGCTGGCTCTCTGTGGAGTAATTCGGTCAGTCCCATTCCCCCGCTCTATACCCATAGTCCTGCATGTTTATTTTCGTCAAGTGCCAATCCATTTTCCTTTTGCAATCATTGATAGTTTGCACTTCCACCATCCTTGTAGACACTGAGTTCCATGCCATTACATCCTGCCCCACCACCATTTCCCCCCCCCCCCCCCCCCCCCCCCCCCATATCTCTTACCCAAAATTTTTAAATCTGTGTTCCCTAGTACTTATACCATCAGCTAATGGGAACAGCTTTTCTTTGTCTACCATATGACGCATTTAGATCATCTTGTATGCCTCTATTAAATCACCCCTCAACCTCCTTTGCTCCAACCTAACATTGTAGCTCAGTCCCCTCATCCCTGGAACCATTCTAGTAAATCTCCTCTGCACCCTCTCAAGGACCCTCACATCCTTTCTATTGTGTGGTGACCAGAAGTGGATGCAATACTCTCATTGTGGCCTAACCAGGGCTTTACAAACATTCAACATAACTTGCTTGCTTTTATACTCGTAACTCTATTTATGAAGCTCAAGATCCCATTTGCTTTGCTAACTGCTCTCTTAATATGTCCTGCCACCTTCAAAGATCTATGTACATGAACTCCCAGGTCCCCCTGTCCCTGCACACTCTTCAGAACTGTGCCATTAAGTCTTTATTGCCTCGATCTATACTTTCTACCAAAATGCATCACTTCTCACTTTTCTGTCTGAAATTCCACTCTATGAGCATGGAATACAGGCTGACACTTCAGCATAACACTCCCGCTGCTGACAAGAGGCACAGTCCTTGCGATGAGGTGTTAAACTGAGGCCCCACCCTCTGCGGCGGGTGTCCAAAATCCCATGGCTGCTACTGGGAGAAGAGCGAAATGCTGTTCATCTATCACTCCTGTGCTAGCTGATGTACACTGGCTCCTGCTAAAACAATGCCTCAATTTTAGAATTTTCATCCTTGTTTCCAAATCCTTCCATGGCCTGACCCCTCCCTATCTCTGTAATTTCCTCTATCCAGCCAAACAACCCTCTGATGTCTGTGCTCCTTAAATTCTGGCCTCTTGAGCATTCCGATTTTAATCGCTACACTGTTGGTGGCTGTACCTTCATCTGCCTGGGCCCTAAGCTCTGGAATTTCCTCCACAAACCCCTCTGCCTCTCTACGTCCCTTTCCTCCTTTAAGACAGTCCTTAAAACCTACCTCTTTGGCCAAACTGTTGGCCATTTGCCCTCATCTCCTTAACGGTGTCATGTTTATAATGCCCCTGTGAAGAGCCTTGGGATATATTATTACGTTAAAGGCACTATATAAATACAAGTTGTTGCTGTAATTCAGTTAAATAACATTAGTTTTACTGAACACATACTTGTTTTAAAATTTACTTAAGTTTTAGAAGGTACTTGTTTTAGGTATTTTAAAAACTGACTCAAGTGTTAATTAAAAAAACCTATCTCTTACCTTCAGTCAAATTTTCTGAAGATGAAAAGGAACAGCTGCGGAAATTCACCAACAAGAATTACCTTTTGGATAAAAGGTCTTGTCAGACTGTTTACTTAAGCCTGGTTGACATTATCCTAGCATATGCTTATGAAGTCTGCAGTACTGAAGGGGAAACCAATGTAAGTACACCTGGTAATTCATACAGTTGACTTTTTAAAAACAAAAAATGTTGATGCTGTTTTGAGTGAGGAACATCAGTACTGGGAAGCAATGTTACTTTCCAACCTTGGGGTATCTACAGTCAGCATGTGAGGTCAACTTCAAAACCAGTCAGTTTATCACCTTACTACTCATCAAGTTCTTTGTAGAATTCTACTGCCTTTACCTGTCAATTTTAACTTTCTTTTTTAATAAAGCTACTTCATGTCCTGTGTATTGCAATAGGGCTTCAGTATATTACACAGGCAGATTGATGCAGGCTAAAGCATTGTCCTGCAACTCCAAGTAACATGCCTAATTACGTTCCGAAGAAGGGTCACTGACCCGAAACGTTAACTCTGCTTCTCTTTCCACAGATGCTGCCAGACCTGCTGAGTGATTCCAGCATTTCTTGTTTTTGTTTCAGATTTCCAGCATCCGCAGTATTTTGCTTTTATTATGCCTAATTACGTTGGTGTCAATTATTCCATGTCCCAGATTTGAACCATTTTCATGTGCTGTATGGCTGAGAATCTGTCCTGAACCACAAGCATAGTTGTGTTTGCATCTTGTACATAGGCTCCCCCACAAATAGTGGGGAGAGAGAGAGAGTGCACTTTCTTAGTTCAGAGCAGGATTTTATTCATATTCCAGAATGGGAAGGATGTTATTGTAGTCCACTGCAGTCTGCTACAGCTTCCCGCCACTTCTGGTATAAGAGCCAAGATTGAGGTGTTCACAACAAAGTCAATAATAACTTAATAGTTTAAAGTGGAAAATTGTTTTTTATAATCATTGTCTTTTTTCCAGATTGAATCCGCATGGAACATCTGGAAATTGAGCGGGACATTATGTTGGCTTGAAGTAAGAGATGCCTTTTTATGCCGTTCGTGTTGCCTTGCACATAGACTTGGGTAAATCAGCAAAGTTAAGAGCTCTCAGCTGTACCCAGCAACCAAATAAGTGTTCAGTCATTAAAGCTTTTTCCCTGTAAAACTTAACTTCAATTGTAGATACAGGAACCTAAATGGGTACCAAGTTGCTATGAGTCATTGATCAACTGGAGTGACAGATGGCAAATGTCTCTTTAGCTGTTGGAATAAATCCAATATATATTCACTGAAGATTGATATTGCATCATTTATCTATTGTACAAGGCTGTTATGGGAGAATTTCTTATAACCGTGAGAGACAATTGTCCCTGTTTGATTGTCTGGTTGCCTAGCTTTTACATTAGGTGAGCTGTGCACCTTGTATATTTAGCTACAGCTGTCGAGGTGTATTCATTGAACTGCCAAAAAAAATGGTTTTGCCATTCTCTCCTAAGACGAGTGATATTCCTGAAGTATATGTCCAAGGCTGCCAGCCCTCCCTTTATCTTGCCTAAGTGATAATTCTTCATGTGTGAGCATACTCAGTGATTTTTGTTGGCGGACTGTTGGACTGTGGCAGGCCCATTTGTGTTCTCTCCTGATATTCATGCTTTTTGCTAGACTTTGAGGTTTTACCAGATGCTTCAGTCATGCTACATGCACAAACAACTCCTGCAGGCAACCCCTCGTTCCTTATGAACAACAGGGAGTAACTTTAGGTGCATAATATCTGCATCATCACCCGGGAGCTGAACAGAAAAGCTTCTTGTAAAATTCACTAAATTGGCATGAGTCGTCGTGTGTTCCCTTCATCTTCAAGTAGCAGAAGGATAAACTTTGTCAGACTGTGTGGTTTAGGCTGTAAAGTACAAATCTAAGTTTCTCAAAGTAAAACGTAGACAGTAGCAGAAAACCAATACGCATTTCAGTTGATTACAGAACCTTTAAATCGCAGTTCGTGAGCGGTCAAGAATTTGGAGTATGCTGACTGGCGTAACTATTGCCTTGTTCCCTTTGAGGTTCAGAAACTGGGATACTGAAGTCACTCTGTCCTCTGTAGTTGAACAAAACTCAATAAATTCAAGCGATGGTTTCCTGAACTCCAACTATATTATACATTCCAAACTTATTTGCATGAATTATCAAGACCATTGGGGTATGCTGATTGTTTTCATATCTAAGCAAGTAAGAGGTTTCAACTTGTTTTGCAATCAAAACATGTTTGCTTATTAGTAATGCCTCATTTCCTGAGTATGAAAGGCCATGGCTATTGTTTGATGAGAAATATAGATCAAGTGCCTGATGAGTAACCTGCCACATGGGAACAGCAACATGTGTTTATGTTCTACCTTTAACTTAGTAAAATGTTGACCAGAAGTGTTACCGAGCAAGAATTGAGGGTTGGAGGAGGTTAGAGATGGGGAGGGGTGAGGTGTGAAGGGATTTGAAAATGAGGTTGAGAGTTTTAAAATTGAGGCATTACTGGACCGGTTATCAATGTAGGTCAGCAGTCACAGGGGTGATAGGTGAACTAGACTTGTGCGAGCCAGGATAAGGGCAGCAGAGTATTGGATGAGTTGAAGTTCATGGAGCGTTTAAGATGGGAGGCTGGTCAAGGAGTTTATTGGAATAGTGGAGTTTCCAGGCAACAAAGGCATGGATGAGGGCTTCAGCAGCAGATGAGCTAAGGCAGAGATGGATGGTACTGAAATGGAAGTAGGCTATCTTGGTGATAGAACAGATAGACATTTAAAATATGGTAACGTTCTTGTGATTGACAAGTGACTTTGCATGTAAAAGTCAGCAGATAAGCTGTCTCATTATTTCACTTCAGCATAGAAATCCATGCTAATTGTTGTGCACACACTCCTGCTCCAAGTAAAATCACCTAACTACCCTCAACCCGAAACTGAGTTGCGTAACCCTGTAGCTCAGCAAATCATAAATTTACCCAGAAAGCAATTGGAAGGCTTCACCTGTGAATTTTTGAATGTAACAGTTTACTGTTGTCTACCATAAAAATTTTAACACAGTGCAGGAGGCTGCCTGAATTCTTCTTTAAATTCAATAAATTGTGGAGAATAGACTGGTGTCCAACTCAGCACTCTCTTCATGGAAGCATGATTGGAAACTTGATCTTTTGGGAGCAGTTAATGCAAATCTACAATCCAACCGCAGTATAGTCTGCCTTTCCCCATCCTTATTGGTCTTGTATTGTCACTGCAAGACAAGTGGTTGCTAGAAGGTGCATTAAGTGCTTTGAGGAGGGGGAAGGTATTTGCCTTTTGTTTCCTTTGTCAGAACATGCATGGCCTTTGCTTAGCATCTCTTTAGGATAATGTGACTAAGTTCAAAAATACATTATAAATCCAAGATAATGCTGTCCAGGTGAGACTTCCTCAATATGTATAAAGCTACAGCTGAATAATTGCTGAAGAGGCTTTCATTTCTACCCTCTTCAGTATAAGCCAAGGTTCTTATTTTTTACTTCACATGTTAAAGCTTTTGGTGAATTTGGATCAGCTGTCATTTTCACAGATTTGTATTTCAGTAGCATGTAATCATTATTCTCATCATCACTCTACCATTGCAAATGTGAATTTTTATTTCAATAGATGTAAATCTGACAAACTATCGGCTGTTTTCCTTGAGTGAAAATTATAATTAATATCCATAAGTTAACCCGTCTTTAAAATGAATGGGATATGGTAGTTAGGATACAAATGAATATCTGGACTTTTTTTCTGTTTAACAATACAGACTTACCATTCTCTTCAAGAAGTTCTTGTATCCTTCAGCAGAAGAGTTTTGTGTTATCCCTTGTACAGACATTTCCACTTGGCTCTGAAAGCTATTGAGGATGCAGTCTTAATGCTTCAGCTGGGTAAGAACCATTTGTAAAACTGAATTGAAACTGTTAAGACTAAGAATTTACCTTTATAACTTGATCACATAAGATGCTATTCAATGTGTCTGTCATATCAATCTTGCAGTGTGGCAAATTAGACTGTAGAGAAGTGTGCCTATGGAACTGTTCTCAAAGTAAAGGCCTGCTCAGGTCAGGAAAAAGAACCCGACCCGGACCCGAGCCTGGCCCAGCCCAAGTCCCTCCAATTTCGCCCTGAGCCCGACTCGGCTCGACCCGACCCGACCATCCCTTTACTTACCTTCCAACTGGGAAGCTCCATGAAGCTGCAGCGCGTGCGCGATGCCGTCATAGTGACGTCACTGGCTCACTGCGCAGACTCAGTTTCGTCCAGTTTCAGCTAAGTTTTATTTTAATTTCAATACTTAACGGCAGGGCACTTACTGTATGTGTCCGACCCGACCGGAGCCCGAGGCGGACTCGGCTCGACCCGAGCCCAAAAGCTGGATCTGGAAGATAGGTCCGACCTGATCCGAACCCAACCCTGTCGTCGGGTCCCATCGGGTTCGGGTCTGCTGGCAGGCCTTTAACTCAAAGGTCAGTCCAAGTCTTCAGGGGAAGAGAGCAGAGGGAAGTATCCGGTCTAGGAATCAAGCTTATTAGTTAGGATATCAAATTAAATGTCTTCTTAAAATAAGCACCAAGACTCGGATGACCCATCCCTTTGAAAATCGTCAGAGATTATTTGAATTGATGTATTATACACACAGAACCAATACAAGCTTGAGTTGCTGTGACGCCCATGCATATAACAGTACTATATTTTACATGCTTAATCTTGGACAACAGTTGAATACTTGTATTTGTTTCATTTGCAACTGCCTCCCCCATTTTCTCCTATTGCAGCCCTCTTATTGCTCGGGGCAGGTTCTACGTGAAGATTTTTGCTTAATTTCTTTCCAATTAGAGTTTACTATCGAGAGATATTTGAATATAGAATGCGTTGTTTGGTTCAATGTAGAACCTATTTGCGGCTGGATTCACTGACGGATCCTGAATAATTGGCTCAGAAAGCATATTTCACACCTTATTCTCTCATTCAGATAGAAACAGTGTTAAATATTTAAATAAAAGTGCTGCTGATTAAACTCTTTTAATCGGAAAGAAAGTTTATAGCTGTCTTAATATGTTAATTAATAAAACCATAGAGTTTGCTTGGGGCTAAAATTTTGTTGGTGTTGCTGATTTCCTTTGGTGATCTTATCTGCAGACATTGCATCAGACACTCTGACACCCAGCTTTACTTCTCCATCACCTCTTGCCCTCCACTGCCTCTTTGCTGTCAGACTTGTTGTCCGGCATCCCAGTCTTGGACAAACTGCAATATCTTCCAGTTACATACTGTGAAAACAGAAATCATAGTCTTTGGACCCAGCCATGCCTCAACCCAGCCACTCGCTCAAGGCGAACCAGATAGCCTGCAACCTTGACGCTCTTTGAAGCTGAGTTGAGCTTCCAACCCCATATCCTCTCCATCAAGTTCACTTACCCCCACCTCCACTGTTAACTTAACCCTTTTGCTGCTGAATCTCTCATTCGTGCCTCTTGTCACCTTCAGACTCAACTATTCCATTGCTGCAAAATAAAAGCAAATTACTGCAGATGCTGGAAGTCTGAAATAAAAACAAAAATTGCTGGAAATACTCAGCAGGTCTGGCAGCATCTGTGGAGAGAGAAGCAGAGTTAACGTTTCAGGTCAATGACCGGATAACCTGACCAGAGTTCTACAGAAGACGTACAGGCTTCCTGTACTCCACCTTCAGTAAACCTCAACTTAACCAAAACTCTGCTGCCTGTATCCTATCCCACGTCAAAGTCTGCTTACCTATCGTCATTCAATGGCTTCCTGAAGCATCACATTTTAAATTCTTTCACTCGTGTTTAAATCCCTCATCGGCTCGACCTTCCTTATCTCTGTAATCATCTGAAGCCCCGATAACTCCACCCAAACTCTGCGTTCCTCAAACCCTGTTCTCCGGGCATTCCACCCTCCCTTTGTCCCACCATTGGCATTCATGCCTTCTGCTGCATCTGCACCACACTGGAATCCCTGGGTAAACTCCTCTGCCACTCCAACGCCCTCCCCTCATTAATTCTCTGCTACACACTGACCACTTCGATCGCCTTCCTAATCTATCTCACTTTGGCCCCAGTGTTCATTCCGTTCTGATTATACCCCTGTAAAGTTCCTTGGAACTTTTTTTTAAACTTGATCGGTCATGGTGGTATTTGTAACCTGGTTTGTGGAGCCAACTTAGACGATAGGTGGGACAACTTTATGAACCAGTTGCAAATTGATGTTGGATAGAAATAGGGATGGACAAATATGAATTAATTTTTCCATACTGGATGAGAATGGTGCTTACTATTTAGTTTGGAGCTCTGGTAGTTTGACTGGGGTTTTTAAACAAGTTGAGGAAATTAACAAGTTCAAATTTCTGTAACTTTTTTTAAATTGTGAAAAACTACTGTAGTTGCAATTGAGTTAGCTGAATGCTGATCCACATAACAAAATATTCACTTAATTGTTTTGAAAAATACTTATTATAGAAACATGAAAAATGATCATGTGTATAATGCAATGACAGCCACAAAATTTAGTTTTAAAGAACAAGATTTTCTGCTTTGCTTGTGGTTTTAATGCAACTACAAATGTATTTTGTTTGTTTTATGTGCCTTATAATTATGAATATTCTGTCAGTAAATAATTTGGCAGAAATCATCTTTATATGTTAAACTCTTCGTGTTTTTAGAGTACAAACCACTTATTACGACGATCCTTTGGCCACATAATTTCAGCTGCATTTTGAAAGATGAGACCTTGGTCAATTAAGAAAACATTTTGTGGATGTATTTGACCTTGTGATTAAATTCCTACAGAAGTGCAGACTGTGAACATATATCCATAATTCATTTCATGTTCCTCAAAGAACTTAGCAGTATCCCAGGTTAATTTACTGCTCAACCGAATAGCTTATACAAATCCCCTCAAGAAATAGATCGCAAAGCTGTGCGTTTATGCTGTAGAATAATTGTTGCAATGTGAGCCAATGGCACAGTGATTATGCATAAATTACATTGGTATTTCGTAATTTATTTATTTATTTATTTTTTATTTAGAGATACAGCACTGAAACAGGCCCTTCGGCCCACCAAGTCTGTGCCGACCATTAACCACCCATTTATACTAATCCGACACTAATCCCATATTCCTACCACATCCTCACCTATCCCTATATTCCCCTACCACCTACCTATACTAGGGGCAATTTATAATGGCCAATTTACCTATCAACCTGCAAGTCTTTTGGCTGTGGGAGGAAACCGGAGCACCCGGCGAAAACCCACGCAGTCACGGGGAGAACTTGCAAACTCCACAAAGGCAGTACCCAGAATTGAACCCGGGTCGCTGGAGCTGTGAGCGGTGCTAACCACTGCGCCACTGTGCCGCCCATTGTAATATTGTCACAACCTCTTTGTTTTCAAGCTCTTGCTGAACTTCTATTTTGGGCCATAAGCAAAATGTTGTTGGAAATATTGGATTTCACAGTTGGATATTTTACGTTTGAAAGCCATGTATAGTTTCACTAGCCCCTGAATCAAGAGTTTGGTTGTTGGTTGTATGCATTGTCCTAATGAGGTACTTGTATTGGACAATAGGCGAGCACCCTTTACTGCTTCAGTTGTCTTCACAGCTTCTCTGACTGTCAAAGAGCATTGAATTACATTAGATTTATGTTTTGCACTGGCCCCGTTGTATTAAATCTGTCCCAACTCGTTTCGTGTACAATGTTGGGTATAGAAATAATTTGCTGTAGGCTAATCTCAAAAGCAGACAAGAGAGGGGAAAAAATCTACTACCCTGGTTTCTGACGTCCCATTGCTCCTTCCCCTCTCTGCAAGTTTCCTTTTTCCCTTCCTATATTAACCACTTTTCTGGCACTAACTGAACTAAAGCTTAAATAATGCAGTACTACAGCAAGAACAGCTCAAAAGAAATGACTATGTACACTCAGTAATTTTTACAAATCTTTTTCTGTGAGGGTTATGGATCCCTTTATTTTCTCCATACTGTGGTGAAAGGACAGTAGGTCAACTGCTTCACCTCAGGCAACACCAACTGCTATGAGGTGCCTGGGAATTAGAGACTTGAATTTTCCATCCCCACAGCAGTGCAGTTGAGATTATCAACTCAGTGGCATTGAGGAAACCTGTCTCCCTGTTGTCAGTGAGCTGCTAAAGAAGAACTTGAATTTGTATAGCTGTTATCTCCTTGGAATGGCCCACAGCATTTCACAGCCAATGAAGTGTAATCACTGTTATAATGCAGACAATCTTTTCTTTTAACGCCAAGAATTTTTTTTTTTGAATTATCTAACTTGAATTCAGAAACGTAAATAATACAGCCAAGTGGGAATTTGGTGCTGGAAAAATTGGGTCATTTAAATAAAGTAATTTTGGACTCTTGGCCAATGTACTGTATTGCCTCTTAATTTGTCTGCTTTAGAATCGGAATGTGTTTTTTTTCTCTCCCACTGGACTTGAGCACAAGTCTAGCATAACAAAGTTTTGAAGGGGTTCTCTTTCATGTGTACATGCTAATTGGATTCTACAGCCAGAAATAACTTGGCTGTTTTCAACTCAGTTTGACAGCAAGAAATTAGCTTGATTCCAAATTGTTGCTTGGAGCAGTTCCGTTTTTCTGATTCACACTGTTATTTGAAGGGTATGCATAACAGACAAAATGACCAATATAGTATTGGTTCGAATTATACCTGGGCAATGGGTAAGGAAACACATGGAGCACTAAATGACAGCCTCTCTCTTTTGGCCTTTAAGTTTAAGCTTGAGAGTATTCATTTCTGTTCAGTTCTCGAGCCATGTGGTTGACACCATGATTCGAAACTAGTTCGTGACCACTTTCACCAGCAGCAAGAAACTGTAGGTGAGTCCTGCCACTAATGGTAGAGAGCAAGCAAAGAGAGTAATCCATTGAATGAATCAGTAAACAATAGAGTTTTACATGTAGATGGTTAAAATATTCCCCCCCCCCCCCCCCCCCCTCCACATAGGTTTTGAACAAGGTAAATTTGTCCTTAAAACAAAGTCATCTTTGTGCTGACAGAAGCCGTGAGAGAGATTTTGCACTTGAGATTATTATTTTGTTCTGTGGTGACCAGAACTGAACATAGTACTGTAGTTCGGTCTGACTCCTGCATTATACAACCTCTATATAATCTCATTGAACATTCTTCCATTTTACAAGCTACATATTCTGGCACTTCATTAGCTTTTGATTTGAATTGCCTCACCGCATTGTCTAGATAGATTTTCAAACTTGATTCTCTGAGGGGATCCGGAGCAACCCCTGATTTCTGTCTGTGGGCCTGTCTGTGAAGAATTCAGTGATTTCTTGTATTTTTTCCATATTTACTGAGTACTACCACATGATGTCTGTATCCAGTAAAAAGCACCATTTTACTTTCAGTAGCTGTCTTCATGAAGTTACTCACAGGAGTGTTTGGTATTTACTGAGAGTGCCTAGAGTTAATATTTGCACAGCGTCATTTCCACTGTGTCTTGCATGAAGAAAACTTTGTAAACCACTGTTCCAGCAGTGTTCTGTTACTCGTTGGTGACTTTCTGAGTCAACTTATGCCAATGTGGTTCCATTAGCTTTTGTATTGTCATCACAGATTAGCAATAACCAATTGAAGTACTTGCAGAATTCTGATCTTTGAGATTTTTGACTGTGATGTTTCAAGAGTTATCCTATGGAAATCTAACTTCTTATGAGGTCAGCTGACAGTTTTTTTGCACATAGTGGCATGTAAAAATGAAGCTTAAGGTAAGTGGTGCTGCTCATTTGCTGTATTCTTTTACAGTTTGCCTCAAATATGTTTCATCTTCATGTCAGTTCTGCTACTAGGATGTTCTCATAAGTTGGGAGGAAGATTGAAAAGCAAAAATTAACAGAGGGGTGAGAAAATATCTCATGTTCTGCCATGAAAATGTATTGTTTGTGCAAGGAGATCTTAAAGAGGGAATAGAGCAACATACTTAACACTGAAATATGCATTCTGTTTTTAGTTTCCCCATGCCCACCTGATATCCTCCCCATTTGTATTGAAAGGATTATTTTGGTGCAGTGAGATTGATCATTGATGAATACATCAGGGGAGAAGGGCAAGATCCTTTTAATTTTCATGCCTGCCTCCTGAATAAATGATGACCTATCATGGCGTTTAGGAACATAGGAGCAGGAGTAGGCCATTCAGCCCATCGAGCCTGCTGTGCCATTCAGTTAGATCATGGCTGATCATCTGCCTCGACCCCCCCCCCCCCCCCCTTGCTGCGCTATTTCCAAATCCCTTGATGACAGTATCGGGATATCTATCGATTTCTGTTGAACGCGCTCAATGATTGAGCTCCTACAGCCCTCTGGAGTAGAGAATTCCAAAAATTCACCACCCTCTGAGTGAAGAAGTTTCTCCTCATTTCAGTCTTAAATAGCCTAGTCCTTAACAATACTATGGCCAGAATTTTACCCTTGTTGGACGGGAGCCGTCCACTGGGGATCCAGACTGCATTTTATGGTCCCCAGGCCCTGAATTGGTCTGAGGTGGGACTTCCACATCATTGAGGCAGGAAGTCCCGCCTAATGGTGCTGTCAGCCAATCAACGGGCCAGTAGCTCTTAGTTCCAACAGCGCCACCGGGAGCTGTGGCCCCTGCTGGGACTGCAACCCAGCTTCGAGAAGAAAAGGAAGGACGGTCCTCGGAGAAGGTAAGTTTTTGGGGCCTCGCCAGGGTTGATTGGTCAGGCTTCAGTGAGGCAAGGGTGGTCGGTTGTGGTGGGGGGGGGGGGGGACGGAGGGGTGTGTTGGGCATCGGGGGCAGCCTTTCGTCAGGCACCGGGTGCCTGATCAGGAGGGACCCTCTCCAGGCCATCAGAAAGCCATCTACTTTTAACAGGTGGCTTTTCTCTGGCCTGGTCTGCCTGCCAGCCGAGGGTAAATTCCCAGTGGTGGTGGGTGGTGGCCACTTGAGGGCCTTGATTGGCCTGGGGTGGTGGGCCATTTTTTGCCACCGGCCGCCCCACGTAAAATGGCGGTGGGAGTGGATCAGGAAGGGCCTCCCCGAGCTTCCGACGCCATTTTACGGCCCCCCCTACCCCCACCACCATGCCGCACTTTGGCGTGGAGGGGGGTGGGCCCATAAAATTCTGGCCAGTGTCTCCTGGTTCTATACTCACCAACCAGGTGAAACATCCTATCCACATCGACCCTGTCACACCTTGTAAGAATTTTGTCAGTTTCATTGAGGTCACCTCTCATTCTTGGAAACCCTAGAGAATACAGGCCCAGTTTCCTCAATCTCTCATTAGACAATCCTGCCATCCCAGGGATTAGTCTGGTGAACCTCCTTTGCACTCCTCCTATGGCAAGTATATCTGGAAATGGTGGATGCATTGGTGGTCATCTTCCAAAATTCTGTAGACTCTGGAGCAGTTCCTACAGATTGGAGGGTGGCAAATGTAACCCCATTATTTAAAAAAGGAGGAAGAGATAAACAGAGAGTTACAGACCAGTTAGCCGCCTATCAGTAGGGGGGAAAATGCTGGAGTCTATTATAAAGGATGCGATAGCAGAACACCTGGAAAGCATAAACAGGATTGGACAAAGTCAGCATGAGTTTATGATAGGGAAATCACGCTTAACAAATCTACTGGAGTTTTTTGAGGATGTAACTAGTAGAATAGATAAGGGAGAAGCAGTGGATGTGGTGTATTTGGATTTTCAGAAGGCTTTGAATAAGGTCTCATAAGATGTTAGTGTGCAAAATTAAAGCACATGGGATTGGGGATGCCAGACTGGCAAGGATTGAGAATTGGTTGACAGACAGGAAACAGAGAGTAGGAATAAAAGGGTCCTTTTCCAGATGGCAGGCAGTGACTAGTGGGGTACCGCAGGGATCAGTGCTTGGGCCCCAACTATTCACAATATATATGAATGACTTGGGTGAGGGAACTAAATGTAACATTTCCAAGATTGCAGAAGAGACAAAGCTGGGGGGGAATGTGAGCTGTGAGGAGGATGCAAAGAGGCTGCAATGTGATTTGGGCAAGTTGGATGAGTGGGCAAATGTATGGCAGATGCAGTATAACGTGGATAAATGTGAGGTTATCCACTTCGGTTGTAAAAACAGGCAAATTATCTGAATGGTGATAGATCGGGAAAGGGGGAGGTGCAATGCGACCTGGGTGTCCTTGCACACCAGTCGCTGAAAGCAAACATTCAGGTGCAGCAAGGAGTTAGGTAGGCGAATGGTGTGTTGGCCTTCATTGCAAGAGGATTTGAGTACAGGAGCAAGGATGTCTTACTACAGTTATACAAGGCCTTGGTGAGACCACATCTGGAGTATTGTGTGCAGTTTTGGTCTCCTTATGTGAGGAAGGATGTTCTTGCCATGGAGAGTGTGCAAAGAAGACTTACTCGGCTGATTCCTGGGATGGCCGGATTGACGTATGAGGAGAGATTGGGTCGACTAGGCCTATATTCACAAGTTCAGAAGAATGAGAAAGGATTTCATAGAAACCTATAAAATTCTAACAGGACTAGACAGGCTAGATGCAGGGAGGATGTTCCCAATGGCTGGGGAGTCCAGAACCAGGGGTCACAGTCTCAGGATACGCCATTTAGAACCGAGATGAGGAGAAATTTCTTCACCCAGAGGGTGGCAAACCTGTGGAATTCTCTACCGCAGAAGGCAGTGGAGGCCAAGTCATTAAATATATTCAAGAAGGAGATAGATATATTAATGATATTAATGCCAAAGGGATATGGGGAGAAAGCGAGAACAGGGTACTGAATTAGACGATCAGCCATGATCTTTTCTGAATGGCGGAGCAGGGCCAAATGGCCTACTCCTGCTCCTATTTTCTATGTTTCTATCCTTCCTTAGGTAAGGAGACCAAAACTGTGCACAATACTTCAGGTGCAGTCTCAGCAAGCTTTCTACAATTGCAGCAAGACTTCTTTACTCCTGCACTCAAATCCCCTTGTGTTGAAGGCCAACATAGCATTTTCCTTCATAATTGCTTGCTGCAGCTGCATGCTAGCTTTCAGTGACTCATGACCAAGGACAACCAGGTTCCTTTGGACAACAACACTTCCCAACCCCCCTCCAGTTAAGAAATACTCTGCCTTTCTGTTTTTTTCTAGCAAAAAGTGGATAACTTCACACTGAGTCACATTATATTACATCTGCCATATTCTTGCCCATTCACTTAGCCCTGTCCCAAGTCCCCTTGAAGCCTCCTTGCATCCTCCTCACAATTTATATTCCCACCTAGTTTTATGTCATCAGCAAACTTGGAAATATTACATTTGGTCCCCACATCCAAATCATTTATAGAGATTGTGAACAGCTGTGGCCCAAGCAATGATCCTTGCAGTACCCCATTAGGAACAGCCTGCCATCCTGAGAATGACCCATTTGTTCCTTCGCTCTGCTTTCTGTCTGTTAACAAATTCTCAATCCATACCAGTGTATTACCCCCAATCCCTTGTGCTCTAATTTTGTTTATTAACCTCCTGTGTTGGACCTTATCAAAAGCCTTATGAAAATTCAAATACACCACAGACATGATAATGTTAATAACAATTAAAATAAATTACCAGAGTCTTCATTCGCGGTTGTGTGCCGTCCTCATGCTGCACAACACCCAGCAGCACTGTGCAAACGGATGAACATCTGCAGTTGTCTGAAAGTCATGGAATTGTGACTTCGATTCCCAGCCATAGGCTGCTAAACTGAAATGGGCAGGTTGAGAACTCAGCCCACCAACACTGCGGAACAAAGCTTACCAGTGGCAGCAACTATTCCTGTTGTTTTGGCAATTGTGCTGCTGCTAGCGACGGTGGAGAGGAAGCCACTGTCCATTGTATTGCCTCCATTGATTGATTGATGTAGTTACGTGCTGGAAAAATAAGATCAGTATAATTAGTAAGACCTACTTTTCCACTTGGGATCCTACTGGCATTTTATGAATTGACATTTATTGGTGACAAATGATTTTCAAAAATCCAACTTTTAAGTTAACTATAAATTTCCAATGTGTGCTCAGGCCTTTATTAAAAATTAAAAGCTGCTCTAAATATCTCAATTTACAACCAGACTAAAGCTTTCTGCTGAATCTCATACCAATGTCCTCATTTATTTGAAAAACATTAGGTGAAGAGAAGCGTCATAGCCAGTGATGCAAATGTACGTAGAACTGTATCGGAAGGTGGTTACAATAATACACACCTTCAAAAGAGTCCTATTAAAACTGGTGTGCGGAGATATTTAAATTGGTATTCGCGGTTACTTGCAAACATTAACGTAGCGCAAAGTGTTGGAATCGTTTCAAAAGAAACAAAGTTCAAGCCGTTTCTCAATCTGCTGTTAATTGAAGAAGATAACTTGCATTTCTGTTAAGCTGTATAACAGTTGAATGTAGTCCTGAAGGCAAAAGCTGTGTCGTGTTTTGTGCCAGTGCTGTCTCTGCTCTCTGGGCTTTTTAAAACAAGGTAGCAAAACTGGAGCCCCATGAAGTTTTTTCCTGAGGCTGTTAGAACTGTGTTAATCTGTGATGTCTGCAGACAGTGCACGTTACTAATGACAGTCATGGTGCATCTGAAACACACTTTCAAGGAAGCACACTCTCTGCCAAGTTGGATCATCCTTGTGGGGAGGTGGGCTGCACAAAGTAGTAACTTATGTTGCAGTGTTGACCTATGTCTGACCTGCATTCATGCTTAATGTGTTTTTGCATGAATTTTAGCCTGTGCGCTTAGAATAGTTGTAAAATTCAAAAATCTCCATTTTCTCCTCCTATCCACTGCATTTACTCAGGTAATGATCGTAGATGTAAACATTTGATAGGTTCACATAGATGTAAACATTTGATAGGTTCACAGTTAATTTCTGTGTGATCTTTTGAATGGATTCTGTACCGTAAAATTGCCACAAAAAATTATGCCAATTTGAATTTTTGGCAAGTTTCCCTTTATCAGTATCCTGTGCAAGAACATTTCAAGTCTGTTCAATACTTAGAGAATGTGGGCACCAGAATATGTGAGTAGTTTTTTTTTGCAGTAAAATCCTATCAATTCTTTAACTGGAAGAACATTTGTTCTGTAGATTTAGCAATATATGTTCTTCCTCTGAAGACATAGCCTCTTGATTTGTGATGTAATTTCACACTGTTGATCTCCAGTTATATTGCCTATTGTTCAGGCATGGACTTAAATGAATATTTCCAAGCTATTTGACTTTGGCGGGCATCACAGCTAAGATCACTCACCTGAAATTTGCAGCTCGAGTTAACTGGATAATAATGAGGAGGGAGCCTGGTTTAATATCCTCTGCCGAGCCAAGGATCGTGAAGGATATTTATAGGCTCCAAATATGGCTGCAGCTGAGATCAGCCAGTTCAGCAGAACCTTCTGGTCTGTATTTGCAGATAACTATAGACACTTATATTTACCACCTAAGCTACTTGGGGATTTAAGCAATTAATTAATCTTAATAAACGTAATTATCAAGTCCCTTATTTTGCCTTTTCCAGACTGTGTTCTCTTCAGGATTATTGCATGGCCACACCATGACCTGCCAAACGTTATATTTGAGTGGCAGTGAAGAGGTTCTTCAAAAGAGCTAATTTATTCTCAATGATGCTGAAACTAATGAGACTTTTCCTCTCTAGGAAAGTCATGTGCATACTGCTGTGGATTGAGCTTCTACCATTCAGTGTATGAATGTATTGTTCGATTACTAACTTCCATGTTTTCAGAATTGGTCCAGGGCTTTTACTTGAAATATTTTGGCTGTGAAAGCTGGCCATTTACTTCTCTCTCTCTCTCTCTCTCTCTCTCTCTCTCTCTCTCTCTCTCTCTCTCTCTCTCTCTTGCGTCCATCTCTCTCTCTGCGTCTCTCTCTCTGCGTCCATCTCTCTCTCTGCGTCTCTCTCTCTGCGTCTCTCTCTCTGCGTCTCTCTCTCTGCGTCTCTCTCTCTCTCTGCGTCTCTCTCTCTCTGCGTCTCTCTCTCTCTGCGTCTCTCTCTCTCTGCGTCTCTCTCTCTCTGCGTCTCTCTCTCTCTGCGTCTCTCTCTCTCTGCGTCTCTCTCTCTCTCTGCGTCTCTCTCTCTCTCTGCGTCTCTCTCTCTCTCTGCGTCTCTCTCTCTCTCTGCGTCTCTCTCTCTCTCTGCGTCTCTCTCTCTCTCTGCGTCTCTCTCTCTCTCTGCGTCTCTCTCTCTCTGCGTCTCTCTCTCTCTGCGTCTCTCTCTCTCTGCGTCTCTCTCTCTCTGCGTCTCTCTCTCTCTCTGCGTCTCTCTCTCTCTCTGCGTCTCTCTCTCTCTCTGCGTCTCTCTCTCTCTCTGCGTCTCTCTCTCTCTCTGCGTCTCTCTCTCTCTCTGCGTCTCTCTCTCTCTCTGCGTCTCTCTCTCTCTCTGCGTCTCTCTCTCTCTCTGCGTCTCTCTCTCTCTCTGCGTCTCTCTCTCTCTCTGCGTCTCTCTCTCTCTCTGCGTCTCTCTCTCTCTCTGCGTCTCTCTCTCTCTCTGCGTCTCTCTCTCTCTCTGCGTCTCTCTCTCTCTCTGCGTCTCTCTCTCTCTCTGCGTCTCTCTCTCTCTCTGCGTCTCTCTCTCTCTCTGCGTCTCTCTCTCTCTCTGCGTCTCTCTCTCTCTCTGCGTCTCTCTCTCTCTCTGCGTCTCTCTCTCTCCTCTGCGTCTCTCTCTCTCTCTGCGTCTCTCTCTCTCTCATGCGTCTCTCTCTCTCTCTGCGTCTCTCTCTCTCTCTGCGTCTCTCTCTCTCTCTGCGTCTCTCTCTCTCTCTGCGTCTCTCTCTCTCTGCGTCTCTCTCTCTCTCTGCGTCTCTCTCTCTCTCTGCGTCTCTCTCTCTCTCTGCGTCTCTCTCTCTCTCTGCGTCTCTCTCTCTCTCTGCGTCTCTCTCTCTCTCTGCGTCTCTCTCTCTCTCTGCGTCTCTCTCTCTCTCTGCGTCTCTCTCTCTCTCTGCGTCTCTCTCTCTCTCTGCGTCTCTCTCTCTCTCTGCGTCTCTCTCTCTCTCCTGCGTCTCTCTCTCTCTCTGCGTCTCTCTCTCTCTCTGCGTCTCTCTCTCTCTCTGCGTCTCTCTCTCTCTCTGCCTCTCTCTCTCTCCTGCGTCTCTCTCTCTCTGCGTCTCTCTCTCTCTCTGCGTCTCTCTCTCTCTGCGTCTCTCTCTCTCTCTGCGTCTCTCTCTCTCTCAGGTCTCTCTCTCTCAGCGTCTCTCTCTCTCTCAGCGTCTCTCTCTCTCTCTGCGTCTCTCTCTCTCTGGTCTCTCTCTCTCTGCGTCTCTCTCTCTCTCTGCGTCTCTCTCTCTCTCTGCGTCTCTCTCTCTCTCTCTGCGTCTCTCTCTCTCTCTCTGCGTCTCTCTCTCTCTCTGCGTCTCTCTCTCTCTCTCTGCGTCTCTCTCTCTCTCTGCGTCTCTCTCTCTCTCTGCGTCTCTCTCTCTCTCTCTCTCTCTCTCTCATCTGCGTCTCTCTCTCTCTCTCTGCGTCTCTCTCTCTCTCTCTGCGTCTCTCTCTCTCTCTCTGCGTCTCTCTCTCTCTCTCTGCGTCTCTCTCTCGCTCTCTGCGTCTCTCGCTCTCTGCGCTCTCTCTCTCTCTCTGCGTCTCTCTCTCTCTGCGTCTCTCTCTCTCTCTGCGTCTCTCTCTCTCTCTCTGCGTCTCTCTCTCTCTGCGTCTCTCTCTCTCTGCGTCTCTCTCTCTCTCTCTGCGTCTCTCTCTCTCTCTCTGCGTCTCTCTCTCTCTCTCTCTGCGTCTCTCTCTCTCTCACTCTGCGTCTCTCTCTCTCTCTCTCTGCGTCTCTCTCTCTCTCTGCGTCTCTCTCTCTCTCTGCGTCTCTCTCTCTCTCTGCGTCTCTCTCTCTCTGCGTCTCTCTCTCTCTGCGTCTCTCTCTCTGCGTCTCTCTCTCTCTGCGTCTCTCTCTCTCTGCGTCTCTCTCTCTCTGCGTCTCTCTCTCTCTGCGTCTCTCTCTCTCTGCGTCTCTCTCTCTCTGCGTCTCTCTCTCTCTGCGTCTCTCTCTCTGCGTCTCTCTCTCTCTGCGTCTCTCTCTCTCTGCGTCTCTCTCTCTCTGCGTCTCTCTCTCTCTGCGTCTCCCTCTCTCTCTGCGTCTCCCTCTCTCTCTGCGTCTCTCTCTCTGCGTCTCTCTCTCTCTGCGTCTCCCTCTCTCTCTGCGTCTCCCTCTCTCTCTGCGTCTCCCTCTCTCTCTGCGTCTCCCTCTCTCTCTGCGTCTCCCTCTCTCTCTGCGTCTCCCTCTCTCTCTGCGTCTCCTCTCTCTCTGCGTCTCCCTCTCTCTCTGCGTCTCCCTCTCTCTCTGCGTCTCCCTCTCTCTCTGCGTCTCCCTCTCTCTCTGCGTCTCCCTCTCTCTCTGCGTCTCCCTCTCTCTCTGCGTCTCCCTCTCTCTCTGCGTCTCCCTCTCTCTCTGCGTCTCCCTCTCTCTCTGCGTCTCCCTCTCTCTCTGCGTCTCCCTCTCTCTCTGCGTCTCCCTCTCTCTCTGCGTCTCCCTCTCTCTCTGCGTCTCCTCTCTCTCTGCGTCTCCCTCTCTCTCTGCGTCTCCCTCTCTCTGCGTCTCCCTCTCTCTCTGCGTCTCCCTCTCTCTCTGCGTCTCCCTCTCTCTCTGCGTCTCCCTCTCTCTCTGCGTCTCCCTCTCTCTCTGCGTCTCCCTCTCTCTCTGCGTCTCCCTCTCTCTCTGCGTCTCCCTCTCTCTCTCTGCGTCTCCCTCTCTCTCTGCGTCTCCCTCTCTCTCTGCGTCTCCCTCTCTCTCTGCGTCTCCCTCTCTCTCTGCGTCTCCCCTCTCTCTCTGCGTCTCCCTCTCTCTCTGCGTCTCCCTCTCTCTCTGCGTCTCCCTCTCTCTCTGCGTCTCCCTCTCTCTCTGCGTCTCCCTCTCTCTCTGCGTCTCCCTCTCTCTCTGCGTCTCCCTCTCTCTCTGCGTCTCCCTCTCTTCTGCGTCTCCCTCTCTCTCTGCGTCTCCCTCTCTCTCTGCGTCTCCCTCTCTCTCTGCGTCTCCCTCTCTCTCTGCGTCTCCCTCTCTCTCTGCGTCTCCCTCTCTCTCTGCGTCTCCCTCTCTCTCTGCGTCTCCCTCTCTCTCTGCGTCTCCCTCTCTCTCTGCGTCTCCCTCTCTCTCTGCGTCTCCCTCTCTCTCTGCGTCTCCCTCTCTCTCTGCGTCTCCCTCTCTCTCTGCGTCTCCCTCTCTCTCTGCGTCTCCCTCTCTCTCTGCGTCTCCCTCTCTCTCTGCGTCTCCCTCTCTCTCTGCGTCTCCCTCTCTCTCTGCGTCTCCCTCTCTCTCTGCGTCTCCCTCTCTCTCTGCGTCTCCCTCTCTCTCTGCGTCTCCCTCTCTCTGCGTCTCCCTCTCTCTCTGCGTCTCCCTCTCTCTCTGGCGTCTCCCTCTCTCTCTGCGTCTCCCTCTCTCTCTGCGTCTCCCTCTCTCTCTGCGTCTCCTCTCTCTCTGCGTCTCCCTCTCTCTCTGCGTCTCCCTCTCTCTCTGCGTCTCCCTCTCTCTCTGCGTCTCCCTCTCTCTCTGCGTCTCCCTCTCTCTCTGCGTCTCCCTCTCTCTCTGCGTCTCCCTCTCTCTCTGCGTCTCCCTCTCTCTCTGCGTCTCCCTCTCTCTCTGCGTCTCCCTCTCTCTCTGCGTCTCCCTCTCTCTCTGCGTCTCCCTCTCTCTCTGCGTCTCCCTCTCTCTCTGCGTCTCCCTCTCTCTCTGCGTCTCCCTCTCTCTCTGCGTCTCCTCTCTCTCTGCGTCTCCTCTCTCTCTGCGTCTCCCTCTCTCTCTGGTCTCTCTGCGTCTCCTCTCTCTCTGCGTCTCCTCTCTCTCTGCGTCTCCTCTCTCTCTGCGTCTCCCTCTCTCTCTGCGTCTCCCTCTCTCTCTGCGTCTCCCTCTCTCTCTGCGTCTCCCTCTCTCTCTGCGTCTCCCTCTCTCTCTGCGTCTCCCTCTTCTCTGCGTCTCCCTCTCTCTCTGCGTCTCCCTCTCTCTCTGCGTCTCCCTCTCTCTCTGCGTCTCCCTCATCTCTCTGCGTCTCCCTCTCTCTCCTGCGTCTCCCTCTCTCTCTGCGTCTCCCTCTCTCTCTGCGTCTCCCTCTCTCTCTGCGTCTCCCTCTCTCTCTGCGTCTCCCTCTCTCTCTGCGTCTCCCTCTCTCTCTGCGTCTCCCTCTCTCTCTGCGTCTCCCTCTCTCTCTGCGTCTCCCTCTCTCTCTGCGTCTCCCTCTCTCTCTGCGTCTCCCTCTCTCTCTGCGTCTCCCTCTCTCTCTGCGTCTCCCTCTCTCTCTGCGTCTCCCTCTCTCTCTGCGTCTCCCTCTCTCTCTGCGTCTCCCTCTCTCTCTGCGTCTCCCTCTCTCTCTGCGTCTCCCTCTCTCTCTGCGTCTCCCTCTCTCTCTGCGTCTCCCTCTCTCTCTGCGTCTCCCTCTCTCTCTGCGTCTCCCTCTCTCTCTGCGTCTCCCTCTCTCTCTGCGTCTCCCTCTCTCTCTGCGTCTCCCTCTCTCTCTGCGTCTCCCTCTCTCTCTGCGTCTCCCTCTCTCTCTGCGTCTCCCTCTCTCTCTGCGTCTCCCTCTCTCTCTGCGTCTCCCTCTCTCTCTGCGTCTCCCTCTCTCTCTGCGTCTCCCTCTCTCTCTGCGTCTCCCTCTCTCTCTGCGTCTCCTCTCTCTCTGCGTCTCCCTCTCTCTCTGCGTCTCCCTCTCTCTCTGCGTCTCCTCTCTCTCTGCGTCTCCCTCTCTCTCTGCGTCTCCTCTCTCTCTGCGTCTCCCTCTCATCTCTGCGTCTCCCTCTCTCTCTGCGTCTCCCTCTCTCTCTGCGTCTCCCTCTCTCTCTGCGTCTCCCTCTCTCTCTGCGTCTCCCTCTCTCTCTGCGTCTCCCTCTCTCTCTGCGTCTCCCTCTCTCTCTGCGTCTCCCTCTCTCTCTGCGTCTCCCTCTCTCTCTGCGTCTCCCTCTCTCTCTGCGTCTCCCTCTCTCTCTGCGTCTCCCTCTCTCTCTGCGTCTCCCTCTCTCTCTGCGTCTCCCTCTCTCTCTGCGTCTCCTCTCTCTCTGCGTCTCCCTCTCTCTCTGCGTCTCCCTCTCTCTCTGCGTCTCCCTCTCTCTCTGCGTCTCCCTCTCTCTCTGCGTCTCCCTCTCTCTCTGCGTCTCCCTCTCTCTCTGCGTCTCCCTCTCTCTCTGCGTCTCCCTCTCTCTCTGCGTCTCCCTCTCTCTCTGCGTCTCCCTCTCTCTCTGCGTCTCCCTCTCTCTCTGCGTCTCCCTCTCTCTCTGCGTCTCCCTCTCTCTCTGCGTCTCCCTCTCTCTCTGCGTCTCCCTCTCTCTCTGCGTCTCCCTCTCTCTCTGCGTCTCCCTCTCTCTCTGCGTCTCCCTCTCTCTCTGCGTCTCCCTCTCTCTCTGCGTCTCCCTCTCTCTCTGCGTCTCCCTCTCTCTCTGCGTCTCCCTCTCTCTCTGCGTCTCCCTCTCTCTCTGCGTCTCCATCTCTCTCTGCGTCTCCCTCTCTCTCTGCGTCTCCCTCTCTCTCTGCGTCTCCCTCTCTCTCTGGTCTCTCTCTCTGCGTCTCCTCTCTCTCTGCGTCTCCCTCACTCTCTGCGTCTCCCTCTCTCTCTGCGTCTCCCTCTCTCTCTGCGTCTCCCTCTCTCTCTGCGTCTCCCTCTCTCTCTGCGTCTCCCTCTCTCTCTGCGTCTCCCTCTCTCTCTGCGTCTCCCTCTCTCTCTGCGTCTCCCTCTCTCTGCGTCTCCCTCTCTCTCTGCGTCTCCCTCTCTCTCTGCGTCTCCCTCTCTCTCTGCGTCTCCCTCTCTCTCTGCGTCTCCCTCTCTCTCTGCGTCTCCCTCTCTCTCTGCGTCTCCCTCTCTCTCTGCGTCTCCTCTCTCTCTGCGTCTCCCTCTCTCTCTGCGTCTCCCTCTCTCTCTGCGTCTCCCTCTCTCTCTGCGTCTCCCTCTCTCTCTGCGTCTCCCTCTCTCTCTGCGTCTCCCTCTCTCTCTGCGTCTCCCTCTCTCTCTGCGTCTCCCTCTCTCTCTGCGTCTCCCTCTCTCTCTGCGTCTCCCTCTCTCTCTGCGTCTCCCTCTCTCTCTGCGTCTCCCTCTCTCTCTGCGTCTCCCTCTCTCTCTGCGTCTCCCTCTCTCTCTGCGTCTCCCTCTCTCTCGCGTCTCCCTCTCTCTCTGCGTCTCCCTCTCTCTCTGCGTCTCCCTCTCTCTCTGCGTCTCCCTCTCTCTCTGCGTCTCCCTCTCTCTCTGCGTCTCCCTCTCTCTCTGCGTCTCCCTCTCTCTCTGCGTCTCCCTCTCTGCTCTGCGTCTCCCTCTCTCTCTGCGTCTCCCTCTCTGGTCTCTCTCTCTCTCTCTGCGTCTCCCTCTCTCTCTGCGTCTCCCTCTCTCTCTGCGTCTCCCTCTCTCTCTGCGTCTCCCTCTCTCTCTGCGTCTCCCTCTCTCTCTGCGTCTCCCTCTCTCTCTGCGTCTCCTCTCTCTCTGCGTCTCCCTCTCTCTCTGCGTCTCCCTCTCTCTCTGCGTCTCCCTCTCTCTCTGCGTCTCCCTCTCTCTCTGCGTCTCCCTCTCTCTCTGCGTCTCCCTCTCTCTCTGCGTCTCCCTCTCTCTCTGCGTCTCCCTCTCTCTCTGCGTCTCCCTCTCTCTCTGCGTCTCCCTCTCTCTCTGCGTCTCCCTCTCTCTCTGCGTCTCCCTCTCTCTCTGCGTCTCCCTCTCTCTCTGCGTCTCCCTCTCTCTCTGCGTCTCCCTCTCTCTCTGCGTCTCCCTCTCTCTCTGCGTCTCCCTCTCTCTGCGTCTCCCTCTCTCTCGCGTCTCCCTCTCTCTCTGCGTCTCCCTCTCTCTCTGCGTCTCCCTCTCTCTCTGCGTCTCCCTCTCTCTCTGCGTCTCCCTCTCTCTCCTGCGTCTCCCTCTCTCTCTGCGTCTCCCTCTCTCTGCGTCTCCCTCTCTCTCCGCGTCTCCCTCTCTCTCCGCGTCTCCCTCTCTCTCCGCGTCTCCTCTCTCTCCGCGTCTCCCTCTCTCTCCGCGTCTCCCTCTCTCTCCGCGTCTCCCTCTCTCTCCGCGTCTCCCTCTCTCTCCGCGTCTCCCTCTCTCTCCGCGTCTCCCTCTCTCTCCGCGTCTCCCTCTCTCTCCGCGTCTCCCTCTCTCTCCGCGTCTCCCTCTCTCTCCGCGTCTCCCTCTCTCTCCGCGTCTCCCTCTCTCTCCGCGTCTCCCTCTCTCTCTCCGCGTCTCCCTCTCTCTCCGCGTCTCCCTCCTCTCTCCGCGTCTCTCTCTCTCTCGCGTCTCCCTCTCTCTCCGCGTCTCCTCTCTCTCTCCGCGTCTCCCTCTCTCTCCGCGTCTCTCTCTCTCTCGCGTCTCCCTCTCTCTCCGCGTCTCCCTCTCTCTCCGCGTTCTCCCTCTCTCTCCGCGTCTCCTCTCTCTCCGCGTCTCCCTCTCTCTCTCGCGTCTCCCTCTCTCTCCGCGTCTCCCTCTCTCTCCGCGTCTCCCTCTCTCTCCGCGTCTCCCTCTCTCTCCGCGTCTCCCTCTCTCTCCGCGTCTCCCTCTCTCTCCGCGTCTCCCTCTCTCTCCGCGTCTCCCTCTCTCTCCGCGTCTCCCTCTCTCTCGCGTCTCCCTCTCTCTCACGCGTCTCCCTCTCTCTCCGCGTCTCCCTCTCTCTCGCGTCTCCCTCTCTCTCTCGCGTCTCCCTCTCTCTCCGCGTCTCCCTCTCATCTCCGCGTCTCCCTCTCTCTCCGCGTCTCCCTCTCTCTCCGCGTCTCCCCCTCTCTCCGCCTCCCCCCCCTCTCTCCGCCTCCCCCCCCCCCTCTCTCCGCCTCCCCCCCCCTCTCTCTCCGCTCCCCCCCCCTCTCTCTCCGCCTCCCCCCCCCTGTCTTACTCTCGAAGGCTTTCAAGACCTACCTGATGACTGACCACCTTTCTATACTCCGCCTACAATCAGAAACCTCGTTGAAGGAAATCATCTGCATCGTTGTCTGCAAGAGACCCACTAAACCAGTAGTTTTGCTCTTCAAACGAAAAGCTCAGGACCACCGAATTCAGTTAGAAGTAATCAGATAGCTACTGAATTGGCCAGTACATCCACTTTAAGAAAGAATTAAATCTGTTGTGGTCTAACAAGGAGAGGGAAAAGAGGGAAACCATTCAACTCCTCCTCACTTGACCGTAACACTATAATGTTGTTCATCCAAATCTTTATGGAGCAGAGTGTATTGTTAAACATTTTGTTTAAAATGTTTTCCTGCACCCTTTGGGTTGAATAAAATCTGCGTCGCAATTTGCTGGAAGTGCGAGTTGGGCGTATGGGACCTTAGTGAATGAGGGCACCAACAGTGTGTCTCCTTAAACAATGAAATTTAAGGATTGTGAAAGGAACAGAGGAATGACCGAGAAGAGGGAAAAGGGTGCATATGACAGATGTCAGGTGGATAATTCAATTGAGTACGAGGCTGAGTATAGAAGGTTCAAAGGGGAAGTGAAAAAACAAATAAGAGAAGCGAAGAGAATATGAGGAGACTCGAGGTCAAAATAAAAGGAATCTAGATGTCTTCTATAGGCAAATAAATAGTAAAAAGGTAGTAAAAGGAAGAGTGGGGCTTATAAAGATCAAGGTTAGGTTCCGTTCTATCCTTCACCGCCTGTTTTTTTTTTTTGGAATAGAACGTGGTGGCGGAGAATGGTTCCCAAAGTGGAAGTTGGAAACTAAGGCAAAAAAATTTCAGACCTAAAACTGAAGTCCTAGTGGCCCATTGCGGAAAATGGTAGAAAGCAAGTTTAAATTGTTGGTGTGCGATTACCCTCTGATGTTCTCGACGTCTGAACCAAATGACCAGTGGAAATGTGTGCACGGATTTCAACTCTCCCAAAGGAGAAAGAAGGCATTCCCTTGGTGGTGTTGCTTCTTGGGAGAAGTAAAATCCGAAGTAAATTATTTTGTGAGATGGATGTCCATCAGTTGGGTAGTGAAGAAGGTTTGGACCTCCTATCACATTCCTCGATGAAATCTGCAAGAAAAATGATGTGTTAAATGCCAATGAGGCACAGTCAGACTTTGTTAGATTTCGGAAACAG
The DNA here is from genome assembly GCF_036365525.1 of Heterodontus francisci. Taxonomy (NCBI): domain Eukaryota; kingdom Metazoa; phylum Chordata; class Chondrichthyes; order Heterodontiformes; family Heterodontidae; genus Heterodontus; species Heterodontus francisci. The sequence continues at coordinate 37,467,251 of NC_090389.1, forward strand.
ATGGTTGTTTCATGAAAGGATATATCATGGACTTTATCAGATTTTATAAAAGGTTGACCAAGTTCAATTTGGGGATCCCTGGATCAGTACTTGAGTTTAAGTTACTGAATTGTGTTTAAGGTGTCTCACATTGACTGGCAACTGATTCTAACTGGTGTTTGCTTCTCAGAGAAAGCGAGTCTGTCGAATCAGATGTCTGCTGCCTTAAAATAATTCCTGGGGAAATAGTCTTTTCCTTCACCTTTCATGTGACAAATGAGACATTTCGCTGTGACACGAAGAATACAAGATTTAATGATTGTCAGGTTTTGAACTAGTCCAGATACCAGACTTGTGTCAATACAACTGAAGAATTTAAGACTGGCAGAATGACGATGAAGGTGCGTTTAACAGATATAATTATTATAGCACAAGACAAAATGGGAGCAACAATAATCGGAGAATGGATCCCAGGAATGCCCAAGGAACAGTTAATGGTGCTTCAGGTGTGACTCGAAATATCATTATGCAGTGAACTGCTCAAAGGGAAGAGGGAGGGTCCTCAGTGACACATGACAGAGAATTCTGAGGAATAGCATGAAGATAATGATGAATCAGAACAAATTATACTGTTCACAAGGAGCTTTAGTCCTGTGATGAATGTTAATCACAAACTCCTTTAATTGTCAAGTATTAGGTAGATAGTATGTGGGACAGATTGGTTAATAGGTTACTTTGATTCCCTAAGGAGTGGTGATTGACACAAGTCTAAGGAATACAAGAGTACTATTTGCTTTAGGTTTGGTGATGAAAACACAGAGGCCACTGAAGAGATTTGTAATCTCAGATAGCTGAAGTAAGCCATTTATAAGTACTGATGTAGTTTCTAGTGCGATATCTATGCTGTTGAATAAACCTTCTATGAAAAAGGCATAAATAAAACTACATGGGGCATGCTCAGGCAATTATTTTTGGAAAATCAGTTTATCTGTTTGCCCTGACGGGACATTATTGTATTCCCTTAACAAAAACTGATACTCATCAGCATGTTAGACAAGTATTAGTGCCATCCGGTGATGAGAATGGGAGAAAAAAAGCAAATTGTCTTCAAGATATATAAACAATTTTCTCACCCTACTTGTCAGAGGTTAAAAATTCTGCTAAAAGATGGTGTAGTTGATGAGCATACGAGGCAAATAGAAGAGATTAATGAGAAGTGTGAAATCTGTAATAAAAAAACAAGTATTGAAGACACAATATCCATTGGCACATGACTTGAATGAACTGTTTGCCATCGATCTAAATGTATGGGACAAAGACAGAAATATTTTCATTCTACCTTTTAATGTCTTGGCTACCAGATTTTGTCTTTTTACACTAATGCATAGAAAGGGCAAGAGGGTTATTATAGACAAAATTGTGGAGCAATGAATAGTGATTGGATGTGGGACACCAGCCAAGTTCGTGACTGATGATGGAATTTGCTAATGACAGGTTCAGAGAAATGTGTGAAAACATGAATATCATGGTCATGAATACAGCAGCTGAGAGTCCTTTTAACAATGGTCATTGTGAAAGAATCATGCTGTATTCATTGAAATGGTGCATAAAATTTTAGCTGATCAACCAGACTGTAAGTTGATCAGCGCCCTGGCATGGGTAGTTCATGCATCGAATTCTCTCAATTTTTTTTATTCATTCATGGGATGTGGGCATTGCTGGCTATGCTGGCATTTATTGCCCATGCCCAATTGCCCTTGAGAAGTCGGTAGTGAGTCACTTGCTTGAACTGCTGCAGTCCATATGGTTCCATGTTCAGGGAATACAGTGCAATCCACACCCACAATGCTCTTGGGGATTTTGACCCAGTGACAGTGAAGGAATGGCGATGTAGTTCCAAATGGCTGAAGGCTATTGTTCTTATCAGTTAGTTTCTGGGTGAAATCCCAACTTGCTTTCTGTGTTGTGTGGTAGTCCTCCTGCTCTAGAAGGTACTGCGACTAGTTCACTTTTTTCCCTACAACTTTGAATCCTTTGCATGCAGGGCGACTGGCTTTTATGAAGGCTGAGGTCTCAGAAACTGCATAGAGCACTGAGGCATTGTGTTAGACTATCTGAGACAAAATCTAATTCACAAGGTTTATTGTGTTATAAAGGAGAGGATCATAGTGAATGGAAAGGCCCTGGTAAAGTAATAAATCATGGTAAGCAAGTAGTTGGCAAACAAGGAAATTAAATGCTTGAGGCTAATTCCTCACAATTCATCAGCATTGGCTACAGAATCTTGGACTCTCAGCAGTGGATAGAAGTAAACAAGGCACTTTGTATCTCCAATACTGATGTGTTTTGTGGTGAGGACCCTGAGGAACAGAATGCGGCAGATCAAGGACTGGAAAGTGGTAATGTGAGTGATCATGCCACCCAGGGCAGAGCTATCACGTCTACAGGCCAGTAACCCACAGTGGGTACTTCGGTGCCATGTGTTCCAGAGGGGTCAAGTGTTTGGAGGGATGTGTAAGAAAAGCTTAAATATTGGTTAACTGTTCAGGATGATGGCTGAGAAGCGAGGTCCATGGACTGGCAGAATGGGTGAAAGAGTGGAAAGTGAGAAAGCGTAATGCAAGTACTGGTAGTGGGTCCGGATATGACTCTTGCAATGGAAAACGCTCACAAACTGGTAAAAGAACCTATGATAGTGCAAGAGGGAGATTTCACAGTAGCAGTCCCAATAAGTAGAGGCCGCAGCTTGAATAGATTATACAATGAAATAAAGGCCACAGAATAGTCTCTGAGCAGAACTGGAAGCAGAAGTCCTCATGATGGTGAGGTTTTTGTGGCTGCCAATAAATCTGAGGTTCAACTAATGAGAGGCAAAACAAAAAGGAGTTACATAGTTGGTGAGAGTTTGAAGTTTATTATGAAGTACCAGATAAGTGACAACCAACTTTGTCGCAATGGTGGATTTGTACTGAAAAATACCATGCAGTTGAGACTTATAAGGCTAAAACAAGGCTAGCTGCTCGGGGTTTTCAAGAGAGATTTGGTGGTGTAGATGTTAGTGAACTCCTCTACAGCTGGAAAAGTAACCTTAAAAATCTTTTTAACTTTTTTGGCCACATTTATGCGAGTGTAGAGAAGTAAACACAAAAGCTGCGTTTCTGCAATACCTTTTCAGAGAGAAGTGTTTCTGAAGCTTTCTAAAGAGGTAGCAGTTGCAGAAGGAAAACTGTGGAAACTAAACAAATGCTTCTCTGACCTGTATGATGCTTCCAGGGTATGGTGTTTTTAGGTGAGATCTGTTTTGTTGAAAATGCATTGTTCAACTAAAAGCAGATCCTGCAATGTTTCATTGGTATCGTAAAGGACAATATTTGGGCATCTTCATGATGCATGTTGATGATTTCTTCTGGGGCGGTACAGTGGAATTTGAGGAATGTGTTAAGATTATAGTAGGATTTAAAATTGAGAGGCTTGAGGGGGCTTTGACATATATTGGTTTAGATATTAAGCAAAGTCGGTCTGATATAACTTCAAATTAACAATCGTATTTGCAAATGTAACTTTCTCCCCGCCCAACGTTTTGATGTGTTAGAGGATGTGTTAGGAAACATGATTAAACACCCTAAAGTCAAGAATGTTTAAAGGGTTAATAAAATATTAAAGAAAATTAAATCTGGATAAATGTGTACTTAAGTTCCAATCTTTTAGTGACCCAAAGAACACGGAGCTAGTCATGTTGAGCAATCCTACATATACTAATCTTCCTGATGAGTGTTCTAGTGCAGCTGGTTTTGTAATATTTCTGATGGGTGAGGATACTGAAGATAGTATACCCATTGAATGTTTTGTGGATAATAGTTAATTGTGGGATAATGTACACTCTACGAAAAGTGTGAATGCGAAAAGGTTATGGTTTGACCTTGTTGGCTTGAAACAAATGCTGGAGAAAAAAGGGAATCTGTAAAATTAAGTAGGTGGATTCAAAAGGAGATGTACAAATAAATCGTTAGTGGTCCTCTCTCGCAGTGTAATGCTTTGTACAGAATATGGAGGTTTTTTTGCTTGTACATGTAAACTTCAATTTTTATTTAAAGAGAAGGGAATCTGTTAATTATATATTGAACTGTGTTCAGGTGGTGGACGTTAACTGAGATTCTTTGTGGTCCTATGCATAGGAACAGACTGAAACCGGTGGTTGGGTTAGGAGGTGCATGTTTTTAATGAGATGTCTGTAAATAAAAGCTTATGAAAGTACAGAGTGGGCTCCAGTTCTGTCCTGGCTTTCTGGAATATAACATGGCATATGTTGTTGATTCACCATTATTTTACCAGGAAGATTTGGCTCAATATCTTTGAGAAAGAGAGAATTGGCATGATTGTAGCACCTTATCACATCCTCAAGCTGTGCCAAGGCACTTCACAATGATCGAGTTACCATTTTGAAATGAGATCACTTATGCAACTTTCCAATGCTCCCACAAACAGCAAATGGAGGACCAGATAATTTGCTATCGAAGTGTTGATGGAAAGGTGGAATGTTGGCCAGACAGTGGGATAACAGCCTCTTTTTTTCAAGCAGTGCTGCAGGTTCCTTTATCTCCATATGAACTACTAACTAGTGGAGGTCTCTTTAATGTCTCATCTACCAGTGCAATGATGCATCCAAACTGCACTGATGTATCAAATAAGGTTATGTGATCAGGTCTGAAGTGGGCTTTGAACCCACAACCTTTTGACACTGAGGAGAGACTGCTACCAGTTGAGCTTAAGTGATACCAATGAAGAGATGCAGTGGTACCTCTGGGTTGGGAAATGGCCAGAATGAACTCCATTTGGAAACTGCCGTATTTTCATGATGCACTTCTTCTTTGTGGTAACATTACTTGAGGGAAAAGAATCTTTAAACACAAAAAAACCTACTCACACAAGTTTGCGTACTGAATGTTGCAGAGCCTTTGTGCTGGAATAATTCTGCAAAAGGAGTGTGGGAAACAACCCTTACACATGTGGCAGTCAGCCAGAGGCAGTTAAATAAATTATTCAATCGATCTTTTTTGATTGGAACACCCTGATGTGGTTGCTCTGTGTATCTACTTCTGAATGGCATAGTTGAGATTGTACTCATCGGCTAAGAGATGCTTTCACTTCAATCTATGAGCAGTTTCTCAAGCCTGCATCCCCACCTCCTTCAATTCCAGTGGCAACTATAAGTTCACTCACTGTTATGAAAGTGCTTCAATTTTTTGTAAAATTTTTTTGAGAACTTGTGTTTTAAAACTGAAAAGATTCCATGGATGTGTTTTTTTAAACCAAGTTCACTGAAAGGGCACTTGGGGTGTTGTTTGGAAACAACCTTTGCTGGAAATCATCTTTAAACTCAATAAAAAAACAGAAACCTTTGTGACCTGGGGAAGATGTTTACAGAGAAGTCACATGCCAAGGTTTATGGAGGTCAGGAGGTTGCCTTTTTCTGTTTGGGGGTTTGGATATTGTTTTCCGTTCAGTTGAGGTGTGAACTGTTTTGAAGACAGTTGGAGGTCAAATTGTCAAGGAAAAACCACCCAGCTCACCTCTTTCTCTACCTCTTTGAAGAAACCCTGCAAAGATCCAGTGTGGGAGAGTTAAAATCCCTGGTACTGCATCTCTCCTGAGAAGCTGGAAAAACCTGCCAGATTAATTATCAACACTGCCTGCCAAGAACTGCTTCAGAAAATATCGCAGTGACCAGTTTCTGCATACCTGGACGCCAGACCAAGAGGGACAACTGACATCCGTCCATATCTTCTCTTTGGCCAAATACTTGCTAATTTTTGAAGAAACAAAGTATTTTTTAAAATCTTTTTTGTAACATACCTCTGCAGAGAGAATTTCTATATATTTTTTCTCTGTGTATGTGTGTGTTTGGGGGGGGCATTGTGGTGGTGGGGGAATTGAGGAAAGGGAACTTTAATATTTCAATCTGTTAATGCTTTGCTTGGTTACAGGATAAGTCTTGTCTGATAAAATGATAATTTTGTTGTTTATAAAAGAAACCTGGTCGGTGTATTTTTATTCTGAGATTAAGAGTAGAATATATGATTGACCACATTGGTAACCGGCTAAGTATTTAAATATATGTTGTGACCTGTTGAGAAGTGGAACTGGAGGAAGACCGTTCATTCCTTCCACCTCGATCGTAACATGTGGCATTGAATTTTGGAAACGAGGATGAAAGCAGAACCAATGCCTGGCTATTGAGATAGTCAATTTCAAACTGGCAGCAGTGGGAGCACTAGAAATGGCCTCCGCAAATGGGCAAGGGTTCCCATTCCTGGTACTTATCCAGTGACCTTTCCTGGAATTGTATCCGTAGATATTGGATGAAAATAGAATTGGGTTACACTGATAGCCAACAAGAGAAGGAAAAAGTTTTTCAAGAAGGAGGCACTTAGTTACCTCAAATTGACAGTCTCTATAAACATTACTTGGGAATTTACAAAGTTTCAGGCATTCAGCTGTGAAGTTGGAAATATTTGAAGACTCACTTGGAGATTTGACCACCTGCTGTTCACGTTTCAGTCCTTGGCAGACGTGAGGCATTAAGAATACACTGTAATGTGGTTGTTTTCAAAATGTATTTGAAACCTGTACGTTATATGTTCACGTGCAATTTTGCTCAGTTGTTGGGGTGACTTGCGAAGTGATCTCTTGATGAAAGGAACTTTTGCTGAAATCAGTTATGCGATAGATAATCAGTCCATTTGTGGATAGAATTGTCACTTTCTGGTGGATATTTCTCTGCTTAATTGGTTTTGTTTTCTGCTGAAACAACATGTAGTCCACATTTATCTGAAGAATACATTTGAAGGTTTTTGAAGTAGCATGCGTTCACTTATATCCTGTGTTATGACCAGGTGAGCAATGTCTAGGGGTCTTTTGCTGTATCTACCTGGTCTTATTGTAACAGGGTTTTATTTGTTAAACATACTGTGTTTTGAGCTCCCCTTGTGTGAATCCTCGTTCACAGTTTCCAATTATAAGGCAAACAACTGAGTACATACAGGATTTTTTTGGTTTAAAGCAGAAAGATGAAATCTATTGAACCTTAAACTTTACTCTAATACAGTTCACCCCTACAGATATATGACATGCACATGTAATATAAACATGCAGAGTAGGGACAGAGAAGAGCTGAAGAAAAAATAAGTAGAACAGTTTGAGGCAATATCTTGTTACTGGTTTCTTGAGCTCACTGTAGTCCTTGATTGAAGGTATGGTCTTGCCTTAAGTTGGGGCTAAGTATTGGTCTTAAACCTTGTTCATGTAGGAAATCTTTCTCTCTTTTAGGTTCACGTGTTTTCACAAGATTCAGTTCCGTGGGAAGAGATGAAGGCAGACAGACAGGCAGGAGATAGTCTCAGTTCCAGGAGAGGTCTTTACTCTATGAGCACATGGCTTGTTCTCAGTTCAAATTCCTTTGGGATATCAAATTCAAAAAAGACTCCCAGGTTGCCCCGCAGGTTAGCCATGTAACTAGTTCCTTATATGGAACAGTCTCTTCAACATCCTTTGTTGGAAGTTCAAATCCAAAAGCTCCAGCCAGCTAGACGTGACTAGAACTGGTTTGACCAGTTCTGTGTATTGGAGAAACTGGGACTGGCTCCCTTTGTTTCCAAGTTATCATGTATTATGCAAATGTCCTTCCAGTCAGAGATTGCAATTTTTTTACATTTTAATGTTCATGTGGCGAAATAATGTGTGCCTCAGTCTTAGCAGGTGGGGTTTGCCTGACACCTGTCTATAAGAGCCAAGAGTGCTGGATGATCCATGTCTCATATCTGTGCTTTGTAATTATACTAGGTACTTGTAACATGTTAGAACTAATGAGATTTTCTGCCAGGTTTGATTTCCATTTTGGGTTACTGTTAACAGTATTGGGTCCTAGAAAGCTGTTTGAATAATCTATTACTGACTGGTTGGCCAGAGTACAAAGCTTCTTTTGCTGAATCAATGGCAAAGGCAAGCTTTTGACCTCGTCAGCAGACGTGGTCTGGTCAGACTACTAGAAAAGATTGGATGCCCACCAAAGCTACTAAGTATCATCACCTCATTCCATGACAATATGAAAGGCGTAATTCAACATGGTGGCTCCTCATCAGAGCCCTTTCCTATCCTGAGAGGTGTGAAACAGGGCTGTGTTCTCGCACCCACACTTTTTGGGATTTTCTTCTCCCTGCTGCTTTCACATGCGTTCAAGTCCTCTGAAGAAGGAATTTTCCTCCACACAAGATCAGATGGCAGGTTGTTCAACCATGCCCATCTAAGAGCGAAGTCCATAGTACGGAAAGTCCTAATCAGGGAACTCCTCTTTGCTGACGGTGCTGCTTTAACATGTCACACTGAAGAGTGCCTGCAGAGTCTCATCGACAAGTTTGCGGCTGCCTGCAATGAATTTGGCCTAACCATCAGCCTCAAGAAAATGAACATCATGGGGCAGGACGTCAGAAATGCTCCATCCATCAATATTGGCGACCACGCTCTGGAAGTGGTTCAAGAGTTCACCTACCGAGGCTCAACTATCACCAGTAACTTGTCTCTAGATGCAGAAATCAACAAGCGCATGGGAAAAGGCTTCCACTGCTATGTCCAGACTGGCCAAGAGAGTGTGGGAAAATGGCGCACTGACACGGAACACAAATGTCTGAGTGTATCAAGCCTGTGTTCTCAGTACCTTGCTCTATGGCAGCGAGGCCTGGACAATGTATGTCAGCCAAGAGCGACGTCTCAATTCATTCCATCTTCGCTGCCTCCGGAGAATACTTGGCATCAGGTGGCAGGACCGTATCTCCAACACAGAAGTCCTCGAGGCGGCAAACATCCCCAGCTTATACACACTACTGAGTCAGCGGCGCTTGAGACGGCTTGGCCATGTGAGCCGCATGGAAGATGGCAGGATCCCCAAAGACACATTGTACAGCGAGCTCGCCACTGGTATCAGACCCACCGGCCGTCCATGTCTCCACTTTAAAGACGTCTGCAAACGTGACATGAAATCCTGTGACATTGATCACAAGTCGTGGGAGTCAGTTGCCAGCGTTCGCCAAAGCTGGCGGGCAGCCATAAAGGCGGGGCTAAAGTGTGGCGAGTCGAAGAGACTTCGTAGTTGGCAGGAAAAAAGACAGAGGCGCAAGGGGAGAGCCAACTGTGTAACAGCCCCGACAAACACATTTTTCTGCAGCACCTGTGGAAGAGCCTGTCACTCTAGAAATGGCCTTTATAGCCACTCCAGGCGCTGCTCCACACACCACTGACCACCTCCAGGCGCTTACCCATTGTCTCTCGAGATAAGGAGGCCAAAGAGAGAAATACTTTTAGGTAGTTAAGCAGAACGTAGTTGAGTTTGTGACAACCTGGTGTCCCTGTATTAAATCCACTTCAGTTATACACAACTGCAGTTTGCAGAAAGTGTGCGTTTTGTAGAGATTTGAGACAATGTGGCTAAAATTGCAGAATAATTAGCTGGAAAATTACTACAGTACCACAGTTCTATATTGCACTAATCCAAATAAAACTTGGGTATAAGCAACACCATAAAATACTTGGCTCAGCATCAATTCTCAAACACTTCTTCCTATTCCCCACACCGGACCATCACCCCACCACCGAACATCAAGCTACTGTCCACAGGATTTTCACGGACATCTTCTCTGGAGATGTTCCCTCTACAGCTTCCAACCTCATAGTCCAGCCTGCTTCTACCTCCTTCTTAAAATCCACAAGCAGGACTGTCCTGACAGACCTATTGTTTCAGCCTGTTCCTGCCCCACTGAACCTATTTCATCTTATCTTGATTCTACCTTTTCTTCCTGGTCCAGTCTCTTCCCACCTACATCAGTGAGTTCTAATGAAGGGTCACTGACCTGAAATGTTAACTCTGCTTCTGTCTCCACAGATGCTGCCAGACCTGCTGAGTATTTTGCAGCATTTCTTGTTTTTATATACCATAAAATACTCCTTGGTTTATTCCAAAAAATGTAATTTTGTAAGTGTCTAGAAATATAATTTTTAATAGTTAATACTGAGATGTCAATCTCTTGATCAAAATGCAAAATTTATATAACACTTGGAGATATTTTAAAATTAGAATATTAGGCAGAGCCTGATAACTTCTGAATTATTCTTTGCATTTTCAAAATGCATGATTAAATGGCTGGAGTTGTCACTAAAACAAGAAACAAAAGGCTACAGAAAGCTTTTTGCATCAGTTATTCAAATTCTTGCATTACATTAAAATAAAGGCATGTCAGCAAATTAAAAATTAAGTGACTGGAACATAACGCCCACTTATGACACTTGAAAGCTGCTTACCTGTTCATAGATTTTAGGGTTTAGTTGTGAATGAAGTACTTGATTTATAGTACAAACGATGGGATCAGTGTAACTAGCTTCTCAACTTTTTAAAAATGTTGGTGAAAATAGCATATTTATTTGGGGTTTACTTAAAAGTTTATCTTCTCCTTAAACTAGGTAAGTCTGCTGTTCTGAAGTGCCTGCTGGGCATCCACAAGATCTTCAGAGAGAGTGACCCTGCATATCTCCTTAATGATCTTTACATCACAGACTACTGCATTTGGATCCAGAAAGTCAAGTGAGTCTTGTAATTGAAAGATACAACTGGGTATCTCAGCAAGCTGCAATGACATTTCCATAACCTGTAAGCTGGCAGTAAATTTGTGACCCACCTTGCATAAATTCTTTGTAATTTGCATAGCTGTATAGGGTTGTGGGGTAACACGGTGAACTGAATTGAATAGGTATAAGGAAAAGTTAAGTGGTTGTCAAAATATACCATATTAAATATATTGTACTGTACCACATACAGTTCCTTTTCAAACTGTTACTTTTCTCATTTGAGTACTGCAGGTTGTAATTCTGTTCAAGTTGCCGGGATTTTTCTCTGACAATTTACTGCTATGTTGAAAACTCTTCAAAAATTTTGACACATTCTCTTTGCTACGCAATATTTTGGCACAAAATATGCTTTCGAAAATGTCATTTTGAGCTTCAAACAGCTGTCTACTATGTGATGATATGAAGGTTCTTGATGAAGTTGAAAAATGTGGCAGGAAACCAAGGCTACAGCCAAAGGTTTCAGTCTTGCTGACAAGTTCTTACAGAATAGAGCCATGAACAAAGTGACAGCTTGGAAAGCTGCTGACAAAATCCTTGCAGACTTGAGTTTGAGTTGCTGACCATATGTTGGAGTATGAATATTGACCAAAAAAACCCTCCAGTTTCATAACTCTACCATGAGCATGACGAGTAGCACCTCAGGAGAATAAATTAGACTTAAATGTGAGACAATATTGTGTTCTATATGAAGGACATGTTTATTGCTAAGTGAATTGGTGCTTTTGTATTAGCATTAGTAACATTTCTTTTTGCAGCAGATCATAATTCTACAAAATTATTTATCAATCATTTAACTTGCTGGTGTGTGCCAGAACTTTCATCTGTCTGATAGGTAGTAGAGGGGAGGCGGTGACGTAGTGGTATTGTCACTTGACTAGCAACCCAGATCCCCAGGGTATTGCTCTGGGGATATGGATTCGAATCCCACCACAGCAGAAGGTGGAATTTGAATTCAATTAATAAATCTGGAATTAGAAGTTAGTATCAGGGTGGCGCAGTGGTTAGCACCGCAGCCTCACAGCTCCAGCGACCCGGGTTCAATTCTGGGTACTGCCTGTGTGGAGTTTGCAAGTTCTCCCTGTGTCTGCGTGGGTTTCCTCCGGGTGCTCCGGTTTCCTCCCACAGCCAAAAGACTTGCAGGTTGATAGGTAAATTGGCCATTATAAATTGCCCCTAGTATAGGTAGGTAGTAGGGAAATATAGGAACAGGTGGGGATGTGGCAGGAATATGGAATTAGTGTAGGATTAGTATAAATGGGTGATTGATGGTCAGCACAGACACGGTGGGCCGAAGGGCCTGTTTCAGTGCTGTATCTCTAAACTAAACTAAACTATCATGATGGCCATGAAACCATTGTCGATTGTTGTAAAAACCCATCTGATTCACTAATGTTCTTACCTGGTCTGGCCTACATGTGACTCCAGACCCACAGCAATGTGGTTGACTCTTACATGCCCTCTGAAACGGCCTAGCAAGCCACCCAGTTGTATCTAACCGCTACAAAGTCAATAAAAAAGAAGGAAACCGGACGGACCACCCGGCATCAACCTAGGCACCGGAAACGATGACGTCAAACCCAGTCCTGTCGACCCTGCAAAGTCGTCCTTACTAACATCTGGGGACTTGTGCCAAAGTTGGGAGAGCTGTCCCACAGACTAGTCAAGTAACAGCCTGACATAGTCATACTCACGGAATCATACCTGACAGAATGTTCCAGACACTGCCATCACCATCCCTGGGTATGTCCTGTCCCACGGGCAGGACAGACCCAGCAGAGGTGGCAGCACAGTGCTATATAGTTGGGAGGGAGTTGCGCTGGGAATCCTTAACATCGACTCTGGACCCCATGAAGTCTCATGGCATCAGGTCAAACATGGGCAAGGAAACCTCCTGCTGATTACCACCTACTGCCCTCCCTCAGCTGATGAGTCAGTACTCCTCCATGTTGAACACCACTTGGACGAAGCACTGAGGGTGGCAAGGGCCCAGAATGTACTCTGGGTGGGGGACTTCAATGTCCATCACCAAGAGTGGCTCCATAGCGCCACTAGTGACCAAGCTGGCCAAGTCCTAAAGGGCATATCTGCTAGACTGGATATGTAGCAGGTTGTGAGGGAACCAACAAAAGAGAAAAACATACTTGACCTCGTCCTCACCAATCTGCCTGTCGTAGATTCATCTGTCCATGACAGTATTGGTAGGAGTGACCACCGCAAAGTCCTTGTGGAGACGACGTCACGGCTTGACATTGAGGACACCCTCCATCGTGTTGTGTGGCGCTACCACCGTGTTAAATGGAATAGGGCAACGCAGTGGCTAGCACTGCATCCTCACAGCTCCAGCAATCCGGGTTCTGTTCTGGCTACTGCCTGTGCGGAGTTTGCAAGTTCTCCCTGTGACGGCGTGGGTTTCCTCCAGGTGCTCTGGTTTCCTCCCACATGCCAAAAGACTTGCAGGTTGAAAGGTAAATTGGCCATTGTAAAAATTGCCCCAGTGTAGGTAGGTGGTAGGAGAATTGAGGGAAGGTGGGGATGTGAGAGGGAAAAATGGGATTAATATAGGATTAGTATAAATGGGTGGTTGATGTTCGGTGCGGACTTGGTGGGCCGAAGGGCATGTTTCAGTGCTGTATCTCTCTATGACTCTGAGATTTCGGACAGATCTAGCAAAGCAAAACTGGGCATCCATGAGGTGCTGTGGGCCATCAGCAGCAGCAGCAGAATTGGAGGCAACCACAATCTGTAACCTCATGGCTTGGCATATCCCCCATTCTACCATTACCATCAAGCCAAGAAACCAACCCTGGTTCAATGAAAAGTGCAGGAGGGCATTCCAGGAGCAGCACCAGGCATACCTCAAAATGAGGTGTCAACCTAGTGAAGCTACAACCCAGGACTACTTGCATGCCAAACTGCGTAAGCAGCATGCAATAGATAGAGCTAAACGATCCCATAACCAACGGATCAGATCTAAGCTCTGCAATCCTGCCACATCCAGCCGTGAATGGTGGTGGACACTTAAACAACTAACTGGAGGATATGGCTCCACAAACAGCCCAATCCTCAATGATGGGACAGCCCAGCACATCAGTGCAAAAGATAAGGCTGAAGCATTTGCAACAATCTTCAGCCAGAAGTCCCGAGTTGATGATCCATCTCAGCCCCCTCCTGAAGTCCTCAGCATCAGAGATGCCAGACTTCAGCCAATTCGATTCACTCCGCGTACTACCAAGAAACGACTGAAGGCACTGGATACTGCAAAGGCTATGGGCCCTGACAATATTCCAACGATAGTACTGAAGACCTGTGCTCCAGAACTAGCTGCGCCCGTAGCCAAGCTGTTTCAGTACAGCTACAATACTGGCATCTATCCAGCAATGTGGAAATTTGCCAGTTATGTCCTGTACAGAAAAAGCAGGACAAATCCAATCAGCCAATTACCGCCCCATCAGTCTACTCTCAATCACCATCAAAGTGATGGAAGGTGTCATCAACAGTGCCATCAAGCGGCACTTGCTTAGCAATAACCTGCTCAGTGATGCTCAGTTTGGGTTCCGCCAGGGCCACTCAGCTCCTGACCTCATTACAGCCTTGGTTCAAACATGGACAAAAGAACTGAACTCGAGGTGAGGTGGGAGTGACTGCCCTTGACATGTGTGGGGGGGGGGTACTTAAAAAAAGTAATTAGGAGAGCGAAGAGGGGACATGAAAAAACACTGGCGGTCAAGATAAAAGAAAATCCTACGGTGTTTTATAAGTCTATTAAGGGTAAGAGGATAAGTAGGGAAAGAGTCGGGCCCATTAGGGACCAAGGTGGCAATCTGTGTGTGGAGCCGGAGGACATAGGTCAGGTTTTAAATGATTACTTTTCATCTGTGTTCACTATGGAGAAGGACGATGTAGGTGTAGAGATCAGGGAAGGGAATTGTGATATACTTCAACATATTAGCATTGAAAGGGAGGAAGTATTAGCTGTTTTAGCAGGCTTAAAAGTGGATAAATGCCCAGATGAGATGTATCCCAGGCTGTTGTGAGGCAAGGGAGGAGATTGCAGGGGCTCTGACACAAATTTTCAAATCCTCTCTGGCCACAGGAGAGGTACCAGAGGACTGGAGGACAGTGAATGTGGTGCCATTATTTAAGAAGGGTAGCAGGGAGAAACCAGGTAATTACAGGCCAGTGGTAGGGAAAATATTGGAAACAATTCTGAGGGAGAGGATTAATCTCCACTTGGAGAGGCAGGGATTAATCAGGGATAGTCAGCATGGCTTTGTCAGGGGGAGATCGTGTCTGGATAACTTGATTGAATTTCTTGAGGCGGTGACAAAATGTGTAGATGAGGGTAAAGCAGTTGATGTAGTCTACATGGACTTCAGTAAGGCTTTTGATAAGGTCCTGCATGGGGGATTGGTTCAGAAGGTAAGAGCCCATGGGATCCAGGGCAATTTGGCAAATTGGATCCAAAATTAGCTTAGTGGCAGGAGGCAGAGGATAATGGTCGAGGGTTGTTTTGTGATTGGAAGCCTGTGACCAGTGGTGTACCGCAGGAATCGTTGCTGGGACCCTTGCTGTTTGTAGTATACATTAATGATTTAGACTTGAATATGGGAGGTATGATCAGTAAGTTCGCAGATGACACAAAAATTGGTGGTGTCTTGAATAGTGAGGAGGAAAGCCTTAGATTACAGGACGATATAGATGGGCTGGTAAGAATGGCAGAGCAGTGGCAAATGGAATTTAATCCTGAGAAGTGTGAGGCGATGCATTTTGGGAGGACTAACAAGGCAATGGAATATACAATCGGTGGTAGGACCCTAGGAAGTACAGAGGGTCAGAGGGACCTTGGTGTACTTGTCCACAGATCACTGAAGGCAGCAACACAGGTAGATAGGCTGGTTAGGAAAGCATATGGGATACTTTCCTTTATTAGCTGAGGCATAGAATATAAGAGCAGGGAGGTTATGATGGAGCTGTATAAAACACTAGTTAGGCCACAGATGGAGTACTGTGTACAGTTCTGGGCAGCACACTATAGGAAGGATGTGATTGCACTGGAGAGGAGATTCACCAGGATGTTCCCTGGTCTGGAGCATTTCAGCTATGAAGAGAGACTGAAAAGGCTAGGGCTGTTTTCCTTCGAGCAGGCAAGGCTGAGGGGGGACATGATTGAGGTATACAAAATTATAAGGAGCATGATAGGTTAGATCGGAAGAAACTTTTTCCCTTAACGGAGGGGTCAATAACCAGGGGGCATAGATTTACAATAAGGTGCAGGAGGTTTAGAGGAGATTTGAGGAATCATTTTTTTTACCCTGAGGGTGGTTGGAATCTGTAACGCACTGCCTGAAGAGGTGGTAGAGGCAGGAACCCTCAACATTTAAGAAGTATTTCGGTGAGCACTTGAAATGCCATAGCATACACGGCTACGGGCCAAGTGCTGGAAAATGGGATTAAAGTAGTTAGGTGCTTGATGGCCGGCACAGACACGATGGGCCCAAGGGCCTGTTTCTGTGCTGTATAACTTTATGACTCTGACATAAAGGCAGAATTTGACTGAATGTGGCATCAAGGAACCCTAGCAAAACTGAAATCAGTGGGAATTGGGGAAAATTCTCTGCTGGTTGGAGTCATACCTAGCGCAAAGGAAGATGGTTGTGATTGTTGGAGGTCAATCATCTGAGCTCCAGGACATCACTTCAGGCGTTCCTCAGAGTACTGTCCTAGGCCCAACCATCTTCAGCTGCTTCATCAATGATCTTCCTTCAATCATAAGGTCAGAAGTGGGGATGTTCGCTGATTGCGCAATGTTCAGCACCAATCGCAACTCTTCAGTTACTGAAGCAGTCTGTGTAGAAATGCAGCAAGACCTGGACAATATCCAGGCTTGGGCTGATAAGTGGCAAGTAATATTTGCGCCACAGAAGTGCCAGGCAATGACCATCTCCAACAAGAGAGAACCTAACCAACTCCCTTTGACATTCAATGGCATTACCATCGCTGAGTCCTCCATTATCAACATCCTAGGGGCAACCATTGACCAGAAACTGAGCAGGAATAGCCATATAAATACCGTGGCTGCAAGAGCAGGTCAGAGGCTCGGAATCCTGCGGCGAGTAACTCACCTCCTGACTCCCCAAAGCCTGTCCTCCATCTACAAGGCACAAGTCAGGAATGTGATGGAATACTCTCCACTTGCCTGGATGGGTGCAGCTCCAACAACAATAAAGAAACTCAACACCATCCAGGACAAAGCAGCCTGCTTCATTGGCACTCTATCTACAAACATTCACTCCCTCCACTACTGACGCATAGTGGCTGCAGTGTGTACCATCTACAAGATGCACAGCAGCAACGCTGCGAGGCTCCTTAGACAGCACCTTCCAAACCTGCAACCTTTACCAACTAGAAGGACAAGGGCAGCAAATGCATGGGAACATCACCACCTGCAAGTTCCCATCCAAGTCACACACCATCCTGACTTGGTACTATATCGCCGTTCCTTCACTGTCGCTGGGTCAAAATCCTGGAACTCCCTTCCTAACAGCACTGTGGGTATACCTACCCCAAATGGACTGCAGCAGTTCAAGAAGTGCCAGCTCACCACCACCTTCTCGAGGGCAATTAGGGATGGGCAATAAATGCTGGCCTGGCCAGCGATGCCCACAACCCATGAATGAATAAAAAAAGGATTGAATCCCTAAGACTACATTTGTCTAGAATGATGTAGATCCTAAAGTTGATCTTCACAACTCTCAGACAAGTTCTCTCGGTGTCTCTCTGTCTCTCGGTGTGTGTGTCTCTCTCTCTCTCTCTCTCTCTCTCTCTGTCTCTTTTTTTTATAGAGATACAGCACTGAAACAGGCCCTTCAGCCCACCGAGTCTGTGCCGACCATCAACCACCCATTTATACTAATCCTACACTAATTCCATATTCCTACCACATCCCCACCTGTCCCTATATTTCCCTACCACCTACCTATACTAGGGGCAATTGCTAATGGCCAATTTACCTATCAACCTGCAAGTCTTTGGCATGTGGGAGGAAACCGGAGCACCCGGAGGAAACCCACGCAGACACAGGGAGAACTTGCAAACTCCACACAGGCAGTACCCAGAATTGAACCCGGGTCGCTGGAGCTGTGAGGCTGCGGTGCTAACCACTGTGCCGCCCGTCTCTGTCTCTGTCTCTCTCTCTCTCTCCCGCTCTCTCTCTCTCCCGCTCTCTCTCTCTCCCGCTCTCTCTCTCTCCCGCTCTCTCTCTCTCCCGCTCTCTCTCTCTCCCGCTCTCTCTCTCTCCCGCTCTCTCTCTCTCCCGCTCTCTCTCTCTCCCGCTCTCTCTCTCTCCCGCTCTCTCTCTCTCCCGCTCTCTCTCTCTCCCGCTCTCTCTCTCTCCCGCTCTCTCTCTCTCCCGCTCTCTCTCTCTCCCGCTCTCTCTCTCTCCCGCTCTCTCTCTCTCCCGCTCTCTCTCTCTCCCGCTCTCTCTCTCTCCCGCTCTCTCTCTCTCCCGCTCTCTCTCTCTCCCGCTCTCTCTCTCTCCCGCTCTCCCTCTCTCCCGCTCTCCCTCTCTCCCGCTCTCCCTCTCTCCCGCTCTCCCTCTCTCCCGCTCTCCCTCTCTCCCGCTCTCCCTCTCTCCCGCTCTCCCTCTCTCCCGCTCTCCCTCTCTCCCGCTCTCCCTCTCTCCCGCTCTCCCTCTCTCCCGCTCTCCCTCTCTCCCGCTCTCCCTCTCTCCCGCTCTCCCTCTCTCCCGCTCTCCCTCTCTCCCGCTCTCCCGCTCTCCTCTCTCCCGCTCTCCCTCTCTCCCGCTCTCCCTCTCTCCCGCTCTCCCGCTCTCTCTCCCTCCCGCTCTCTCTCCCTCCGCTCTCTCTCCTCCCGCTCTCTCTCTCTCCCGCTCTCTCTCTCTCCCGCTCTCCCTCTCTCCCTCTCTCCCGCTCTCCCGCTCTCCCTCTCTCCCTCTCTCCCTCTCTCCCGCTCTCCCTCTCTCCCGCTCTCCCCTCTCTCCCGCTCTCCCGCTCTCCCTCTCTCCCGCTCTCCCTCTCTCCCGCTCTCCCGCTCTCCCTCTCTCCCGCTCTCCCTCTCTCCGCTCTCCCTCTCTCCCGCTCTCCCTCTCTCCCGCTCTCCCGCTCTCCCGCTCTCCCTCTCTCCCGCTCTCCCTCTCTCCCGCTCTCCCTCTCTCCCGCTCTCCCTCTCTCCCTCGCTCCCTCTCTCCCTCTCTCCCTCGCTCCCTCTCTCCCTCGCTCCCTCTCTCCCTCCCTCGCTCCCTCTCTCCCTCTCTCGCTCCCTCTCTCCCTCTCTCGCCCTCTCTCTCTCTCTCTCTCGCCCTCTCTCTCTCGCCCTCTCTCTCTCTCTCTCTCGCCCTCTCTCTCTCTCTCTCTCTCTCGCCCTCTCTCTCTCTCTCGCCCTCTCTCTCTCTCTCTCTCTCGCCCTCGCCCGCTCTCTCTCGCCCTCGCCCGCTCTCTCTCGCCCTCGCCCGCTCTCTCTCGCCCTCGCCCGCTCTCTCTCGCCCTCGCCCGCTCTCTCTCGCCCTCGCCCGCTCTCTCTCGCCCTCGCCCGCTCTCTCTCGCCCTCGCCCGCTCTCTCTCGCCCTCGCCCGCTCTCTCTCGCCCGCTCTCTCGCCCTCGCCCGCTCTCTCTCGCCCTCGCCCGCTCTCTCTCGCCCTCAGCCCGCTCTCTCTCGCCCTCGCCCGCTCTCTCTCGCCCTCGCCCGCTCTCTCTCGCCCCTCGCCCGCTCTCTCTCGCCCTCGCCCGCTCTCTCTCGCCCTCGCCCGCTCTCTCTCGCCCTCGCCCGCTCTCTCTCGCCCTCGCCCGCTCTCTCTCGCCCTCGCCCGCTCTCTCTCGCCCTCGCCCGCTCTCTCTCGCCCTCGCCCGCTCTCTCTCGCCCTCGCCCGCTCTCTCTCGCCCTCGCCCGCTCTCTCTCGCCCTCGCCCGCTCTCTCTCGCCCTCAGCCCGCTCTCTCTCGCCCTCGCCCGCTCTCTCTCGCCCTCGCCCGCTCTCTCTCGCCCTCGCCCGCTCTCTCTCGCCCTCGCCCGCTCTCTCTCGCCCTCGCCCGCTCTCTCTCGCCCTCGCTCTCTCTCGCCCTCGCTCTCTCTCTCTCGCCCTCTCTCGCCCTCTCTCGCCCTCTCTCGCCCTCTCTCGCCCTCTCTCTCTCTCTCTCTCTCTCTCGCCCTCTCTCTCTCGCCCTCTCTCTCCCTCTCTCTCCCTCTCTCTCTCTCCCCGCCCCCTCTCTCTCTCTCCCCGCCCCCTCTCTCTCCCCGCCCCCTCTCTCTCTCTCCCCGCCCCCTCCCTCCTCGCCCCGCCCCCTCCTCCCTCGCCCCCGCCCCCTCCCTCCCTCGCCCCCGCCCCCTCCCTCCCTCGCCCCCGCCCCCTCCCTCCCTCGCCCCCGCCCCCTCCCTCCCTCGCCCCCGCCCCCTCCCTCCCTCGCCCCCGCCCCCCTCCCTCCCTCGCCCCCGCCCCCTCCCTCCCTCGCCCCCGCCCCCTCCCTCCCTCGCCCCCGCCCCCTCCCTCCCTCGCCCCGCCCCCCTCCCTCCCTCGCCCCCGCCCCCTCCCTCCCTCGCCCCCGCCCCCTCCCTCCCTCGCCCCCGCCCCCTCCCTCCCTCGCCCCCGCCCCCTCCCTCCCTCGCCCCCGCCCCCTCCCTCCCTCGCCCCCGCCCCCTCCCTCCCTCGCCCCCGCCCCCTCCCTCCCTCGCCCCCGCCCCCTCCCTCCCTCGCCCCCGCCCCCTCCCTCCCTCGCCCCCGCCCCCTCCCTCCCTCGCCCCCGCCCCCTCCCTCCCTCGCCCCCGCCCCCTCCCTCCCTCGCCCCCGCCCCCTCCCTCCCCCGCCCCCGCCCCCTCCCTCCCTCGCCCCCGCCCCCTCCCTCCCTCGCCCCCGCCCCCTCCCTCCCTCGCCCCCGCCCCCTCCCTCCCTCGCCCCCGCTCCCTCCCTCCCTCCCTCGCCCCCGCCCCCTCCCTCCCTCGCCCCCGCCCCCTCCCTCCCTCGCCCCCGCCCCCTCCCTCCCTCGCCCCCGCCCCCTCCCTCCCTCGCCCCCGCCCCCTCCCTCCCTCGCCCCCGCCCCCCTCCCTCCCTCGCCCCCGCCCCCTCCCTCCCTCGCCCCCGCCCCCTCCCGCCCCCGCCCCCTCCCTCGCCCCCGCCCCCTCCCTCGCCCCCGCCCCCTCCCTCCCTCGCCCCCGCCCCCTCCCTCCCTCGCCCCCGCCCCCTCCCTCCCTCGCCCCCGCCCCCTCCCTCCCTCGCCCCCGCCCCCTCCCTCCCTCGCCCCCGCCCCCTCCCTCCCTCGCCCCCGCCCCCTCCCTCCCTCGCCCCCGCCCCCTCCCTCCCTCGCCCCCGCCCCCTCCCTCCCTCGCCCCCGCCCCCTCCCTCCCTCGCCCCCGCCCCCTCCCTCCCTCGCCCCCGCCCCCTCCCTCCCTCGCCCCCGCCCCCTCCCTCCCTCGCCCCCGCCCCCTCCCTCCTCGCCCCCGCCCCCTCCCTCCCCCGCCCCCTCCCTCCCTCGCCCCGCCCCCTCCCTCCCTCGCCCCCGCCCCCTCCCTCCCTCGCCCCCGCCCCCTCCCTCCCTCGCCCCCGCCCCCTCCCTCCCTCGCCCCCGCCCCCTCCCTCCCTCGCCCCCCGCCCCCTCCCTCCCTCGCCCCCGCCCCCTCCCTCCCTCGCCCCCGCCCCCTCCCTCCCTCGCCCCCGCCCCCTCCCTCCCTCGCCCCCGCCCCCTCCCTCCCTCGCCCCCGCCCCCTCCCTCCCTCGCCCCCGCCCCCTCCCTCCCTCGCCCCCGCCCCCTCCCTCCCTCGCCCCCGCCCCCTCCCTCCCTCGCCCCCGCCCCCTCCCTCCTCGCCCCCGCCCCCTCCCGCCCTCGCCCCCGCCCCCTCCCTCCCTCGCCCCCGCCCCCTCCCGCCCTCGCCCCCGCCCCCTCCCGCCCTCGCCCCCGCCCCCTCCCGCCCTCGCCCCCGCCCCCTCCCCGCCCTCTCGCCCCCGCCCTCTCGCCCCCGCCCCCTCGACCTCTCGCCCCCGCCCCCTCGCCCCCCCGCCCTCTCGCCCCCTCCCCCCGCCCTCTCGCCCCCGCCCCCTCGCCCTCGCCCCCGCCCTCTCGCCCCCGCCCCCTCGCCCTCTCGCCCTCGCCCTCTCGCCCCCGCCCCCTCGCCCTCTCGCCCCCGCCCCCTCGCCCTCTCGCCCCCGCCCCCTCGCCCTCTCGCCCCCGCCCCCTCGCCCTCTCGCCCCCGCCCTCTCGCCCCCGCCCCCTCGCCCTCTCGCCCCCGCCCCCTCGCCCTCTCGCCCCCCCCCCCTCGCCCTCTCGCCCCCCCCCCTCGCCCTCTCGCCCCCCCTCGCCCTCTCGCCCCCCCCTCGCCCCCGCCCCCTCGCCCTCTCGCCCCTCTCCCCCTCTCGCCCTCGCCCTCTCGCCCTCTCGCCCCCTCCTCTCTCTCTCTCGCCCCCTCTCTCTCTCTCGCCCCCTCTCTCTCTCTCGCCCCCTCTCTCTCTCTCGCCCCCTCTCTCTCTCTCGCCCCCTCTCTCTCTCTCGCCCCCTCTCTCTCTCTCGCCCCCTCTCTCTCTCTCGCCCTCTCTCTCTCGCCCTCTCTCTCTCTCTCTCGCCCTCTCTCTCTCTCGCCCTCTCTCTCTCTCGCCCTCTCTCTCTCTCGCCCTCTCTCTCTCGCCCTCTCTCTCTCGCCCTCTCTCTCTCGCCCTCTCTCTCTCGCCCTCTCTCTCTCGCCCTCTCTCTCTCGCCCTCTCTCTCTCGCCCTCTCTCTCTCGCCCTCTCTCTCTCGCCCTCTCTCTCTCGCCCTCTCTCTCTCGCCCTCTCTCTCTCGCCCTCTCTCTCTCGCCCTCTCTCTCTCGCCCTCTCGCCCTCTCTCTCTCGCCCTCTCTCTCTCGCCCTCTCTCTCTCGCCCTCTCTCTCTCGCCCTCTCTCTCTCGCCCTCTCTCTCTCGCCCTCTCTCTCTCGCCCCTCTCGCCCTCTCGCCCTCTCGCCCTCTCTCTCTCTCGCCCTCTCTCTCTCTCGCCCTCTCTCTCTCTCGCCCTCTCTCTCTCTCGCCCTCTCTCTCTCTCGCCCTCTCTCTCTCTCGCCCTCTCTCTCTCTCGCCCTCTCTCTCTCTCGCCCTCTCTCTCTCTCGCCCTCTCTCTCTCTCTCGCCCTCTCTCTCTCTCGCCCTCTCTCTCTCTCGCCCTCTCTCTCTCTCGCCCTCTCTCTCTCTCTCGCGCCCTCTCTCTCTCTCTCGCGCCCTCTCTCTCTCTCGCCCTCTCTCTCTCTCGCCCTCTCTCTCTCTCGCCCTCTCTCTCTCTCGCCCTCTCTCTCTCTCGCCCTCTCTCCCTCTCTCGCCCTCTCTCCCTCTCTCGCCCTCTCTCCCTCTCTCGCCCTCTGCCCTCTCTCGCCCTCTCTCGCACTCGCCCTCTCTCTCGCCCTCGCCCTCTCTCTCTCTCGCCCTCTCTCTCTCTCGCCCTCTCTCTCTCTCGCCCTCTCTCTCTCTCGCCCTCTCTCTCTCTCGCCCTCTCTCTCTCTCGCCCTCTCTCTCTCTCGCCCTCTCTCTCTCTCGCCCTCTCTCTCTCTCGCCCTCTCTCTCTCTCGCCCTCTCTCTCTCTCGCCCTCTCTCTCTCTCGCCCTCTCTCTCTCTCGCCCTCTCTCTCTCTCTCTCGCCCTCTCTCTCTCTCGCCCTCTCTCTCTCTCGCCCTCTCTCTCTCTCGCCCTCTCTCTCTCTCGCCCTCTCTCTCTCTCGCCCTCTCTCTCTCTCGCCCTCTCTCTCTCTCGCCCTCTCTCTCGCCCTCTCTCTCTCGCCCTCTCTCTCTCGCCCTCTCTCTCTCGCCCTCTCTCTCTCGCCCTCTCTCTCTCGCCCTCTCTCTCTCGCCCTCTCTCTCTCGCCCTCTCTCTCTCGCCCTCTCTCTCTCTCGCCCTCTCTCTCTCGCCCTCTCTCTCTCGCCCTCTCTCTCTCGCCCTCTCTCTCTCGCCCTCTCTCTCTCTCGCCCTCTCTCTCTCTCGCCCTCTCTCTCTCTCGCCCCTCTCTCTCTCTCGCCCCTCTCTCTCTCTCGCCCTCTCTCTCTCTCGCCCTCTCTCTCTCGCCCTCTCTCTCTCTCGCCCTCTCTCTCTCTCTCTCTCTCGCCCTCTCTCTCTCTCGCCCCTCTCTCTCTCTCGCCCTCTCTCTCTCTCGCCCTCTCTCTCTCTCGCCCTCTCTCTCTCTCGCCCTCTCTCTCTCTCTCGCCCCTCTCTCTCTCTCGCCCCTCTCTCTCTCTCGCCCCTCTCTCTCTCTCGCCCCCTCTCTCTCTCTCGCCCCCTCTCTCTCTCTCGCCCCTCTCTCTCTCTCGCCCCCTCTCTCTCTCTCGCCCCCTCTCTCTCTCTCGCCCCTCTCTCTCTCTCGCCCCCTCTCTCTCTCTCGCCCCCTCTCTCTCTCTCGCCCCCTCTCTCTCTCTCGCCCCCTCTCTCTCTCTCGCCCCCTCTCTCTCTCTCGCCCCCTCTCTCTCTCTCGCCCCCTCTCTCTCTCTCGCCCCCTCTCTCTCTCTCGCCCCCTCTCTCTCTCTCGCCCCCTCTCTCTCTCTCGCCCCTCTCTCTCTCTCGCCCCTCTCTCTCTCTCGCCCCTCTCTCTCTCTCGCCCTCTCTCTCTCTCGCCCTCTCTCTCTCGCCCTCTCTCTCTCGCCCTCTCTCTCTCGCCCTCTCTCTCTCGCCCTCTCTCTCTCGCCCTCTCTCTCTCGCCCTCTCTCTCTCGCCCTCTCTCTCTCGCCCTCTCTCTCTCGCCCTCTCTCTCTCGCCCTCTCTCTCTCGCCCTCTCTCTCTCTCGCCCTCTCTCTCTCTCGCCCTCTCTCTCTCGCCCTCTCTCTCTCGCCCTCTCTCTCTCTCGCCTCTCTCTCTCTCGCCTCTCTCTCGCCTCTCTCTCTCGCCCTCTCTCTCTCTCGCCCTCTCTCTCTCGCCCTCTCTCTCTCTCGCCCTCTCTCTCTCTCTCTCGCCCTCTCTCTCTCTCTCGCCCTCTCTCTCTCGCCCTCTCTCTCTCGCCCTCTCTCTCTCTCGCCCTCTCTCTCTCGCCCTCTCTCTCTCGCCCTCTCTCTCTCTCGCCTCTCTCTCTCTCTCTCGCCCTCTCTCTCTCGCCCTCTCTCTCTCGCCCTCTCTCTCTCTCGCCCTCTCTCTCTCTCGCCCTCTCTCTCTCTCTCGCCCTCTCTCTCTCTCTCGCCTCTCTCGCCTCTCTCTCTCGCCCTCTCTCTCTCGCCCTCTCTCTCTCTCGCCCTCTCTCTCTCTCGCCCTCTCTCTCTCTCGCCCTCTCTCTCTCTCGCCCTCTCTCTCTCTCGCCCTCTCTCTCTCTCGCCCTCTCTCTCTCTCGCCCTCTCTCTCTCTCGCCCTCTCTCTCTCTCGCCCTCTCTCTCTCTCGCCCTCTCTCTCTCTCGCCCTCTCTCCTCTCTCGCCCTCTCTCTCTCTCGCCCTCTCTCTCTCGCCCTCTCTCTCTCTCGCCCTCTCTCTCTCTCGCCCTCTCTCTCTCTCGCCCTCTCTCTCTCTCGCCCTCTCTCTCTCGCCCTCTCTCTCTCTCGCCCTCTCTCTCTCTCGCCCTCTCTCTCTCTCTCGCCCTCTCTCTCTCTCGCCCTCTCTCTCTCTCGCCCTCTCTCTCTCTCGCCCTCTCTCTCTCTCGCCCTCTCTCTCTCTCGCCCTCTCTCTCTCTCGCCCTCTCTCTCTCTCGCCCTCTCTCTCTCTCGCCCTCTCTCTCTCTCGCCCTCTCTCTCTCTCGCCCTCTCTCTCTCTCGCCCTCTCTCTCTCTCGCCCTCTCTCTCTCTCGCCCTCTCTCTCTCTCGCCCTCTCTCTCTCTCGCCCTCTCTCTCTCTCGCCCTCTCTCTCTCTCGCCCTCTCTCTCTCGCCCTCTCTCTCTCGCCCTCTCTCTCTCGCCCTCTCTCTCTCGCCCTCTCTCTCTCGCCCTCTCTCTCTCGCCCTCTCTCTCTCGCCCTCTCTCTCTCGCCCTCTCTCTCTCGCCCTCTCTCTCTCGCCCTCTCTCTCTCGCCCTCTCTCTCTCGCCCTCTCTCTCTCGCCCTCTCTCTCTCGCCCTCTCTCTCTCTCGCCCTCTCTCTCTCGCCCTCTCTCTCTCGCCCTCTCTCTCTCGCCCTCTCTCTCTCGCCCTCTCTCTCTCGCCCTCTCTCTCTCGCCCTCTCTCTCTCTCGCCCTCTCTCTCTCGCCCTCTCTCTCTCGCCCTCTCTCTCTCTCGCCTCTCTCTCTCGCCCTCTCTCTCTCTCTCGCCCTCTCTCTCTCGCCCTCTCTCTCTCGCCCTCTCTCTCTCTCGATCGCCCTCTCTCTCTCGCCCTCTCTCTCTCGCCCTCTCTCTCTCGCCCTCGTCTCTCTCTCGCCCTCATCTCTCTCTCGCCCTCTCTCTCTCTCGCCCTCTCTCTCTCTCGCCCTCTCTCTCTCGCCCTCTCTCTCTCGCCCTCTCTCTCTCTCGCCCTCTCTCTCTCTCTCTCGCCCTCATCTCTCTCA